>NC_140969.1:2374323-2419323 GCF_056783735.1 Eptatretus burgeri
GTTTTACCCATGCTCTATCCTCTAAATGCCGAGTGCGAAGCAACGATGCATCACCTGCCATTTTGAAAGTCTTCGGTTCGACTCGGCTGGGGTTGGCATAGGCGACCTACCAGACTCAGAGCAGACACACGAACCATAATACCTTTTAGAGGTTACAAAATAAATCACATCATCATGGAGTACGGTACTTGAGCATTCCATATGAAGGGATGGTATGGGGAAAAAAAGTGTCTGCCCCATTCAAATGTCTACAAAACGATACACTGAAAACCTACTTTAGAGTGGAGAGATAAGGCTTTAGAAGTCACACCTCTTATTCTCAAGGGTTTTCAGAACTACCAAGACTGATAAAGACACCTGAATATGAATACATCGCCGAAGTACCAAATGTAGAGATCGCTAAACTGCCAATTTGTACTTCTTCTTTCTTCAGCCAGGCTAGCACAATAATGGCTGAATCGATTACAATGATTCTAACATGAGGAAGTGACATTATCTCTGGGGTATTGCACTCATACAATGAGAACGAAAAATGTTTTTATGGATCAAAAAAAAACAACCACAATACGACACGCCAAGCCATTGCATCGCCGTGACATTACATCGCATCGCACTTACTCGTGCGCACACTGGGAAACATTGCTATAGTAATATCTGCTGTAAAGTCTGCCATCGATGACAAGATAAATGCAGTTCAGTATGCACAACTTACGAAGGAAAATTGCTCAGAATAAACAGAACTGCTAAGCCAACACAGGAGGTCGACCATGTTGGATATTGCAAACTCCTCTATATTATGTATGATATCTCATGGCATGGCCAATAGTGTTGGGTCCGTACGTTCAATCATCATGTAGTTTGAATAAACTTGTACGTTTATGTCAGATTCCGTGAACAATTAAAATGGAGTAGTTGGCAAAAGTAAAATTCTGTGTGGCTCTGGATGTAATCATCGACCCCAATCCATGCTGATGATAACAGCAGCTGTCAACATATCCCGTTTCGATTTTCCATTCGGTTTCATCTTCGACAGTGGAGGGGAGTGGGGATGGATCAAGGATCTTCCTTGATCAAGGATACACCTGGTGATGGGGATAAGAGAGATCATCATGGATTCGAGATATACCAAATGGTGCATTTGGGATCGTCCTGGATCAGGGATTCACCCGGTGCTACATCAAGGATGCGTCAGAATCAAGGATTTGTCCTCCCAGCAGGGTTGCTGTTTGATATTATAGTTCCTGCATGCTTTATACTGTGGTCTCCAGCAAGACTGTGGCTGGACTGTATGATTTTGTGCCGAGAAGATTGAGATAATTGAGAAAATCTTTCGAAAGACAAAAAAAGATACACGAGCCAAATCCTTGACTTGTACACTCACATGAAGTTGACAATCCTGCCTCGTTTAAATCATTCTTGTTTACTTTGTGGACAATTTATAGCCACCGCAGGCACCACGGCCAAGTTCCAAATCCCTGCCCTCACTACTGCTGGGATAGGGATGGCAAACTGGGCAGCACGACCCCAAGCCAAGAAACCGCTTCATTAGAACCAACACTCTGTAACACAGAGAATGGTACATCGGATCGGATATCCCACAAATATACTATTTTGAGCAATTTTCATTCTTCCCTCCAGGTCTTCAAGACAGCTGCTCACCATGTCCAATCATCCCCCATCCAAAACCATGATCTTTTCTACACCCGTTAAACCACCCCACACCTCTCCTGAAAGTTTGCTTCTGTATCCATCTTGTCCACCACTTGCGTTCTCCCCTACCCCTCATCGTCACCCGTATCCCTTGTGTGTCCGTCTCCGTCTATTGTCTCCCTCTGTCCTGCTGTTGGCATTTACCCTTTCTCCTTCTGCTGTTCCTGTTGTTATGTTGCGTCCTGGTCCGTTCTGTGTTCTTCCTCTTCCATGAGCCTCGACTATGTACACAAAATATATATATATATATATATATATATATATATATATATATATATATATATATATATATATATATATATATATATATATATATATATATATATATATATCTATAAAAAAACAAGGAGCCTCGTTCTTCCATAAGCCTAGATTTTGGATACCAAGGAAAACCTTCACATAAGTTGTAAACAACGGATTTCACAAAATTCTGCACAAGGGGCAAGACATACTAACAATATAAGATATACAAGGTTTATCGATACACGATGTTCATAGTGAAGTTTTTTGAAATAATCACATTGGTTTGTCTTATACCTGGTGTTGTTTTAATGGTTCGGGTGGTGAACTTGGAATCCAAGGATCCTGAGTTTAAATCCTGCTCGGCTGTTGAATTAATACCAGGTGGGGTTGACTCTACCCGACATCCTTCCGAGGTTGGCAAAATGAGTACCAGGTTGCTGGTATCTTGTGTCGGAGTGGCGACCCGTCCAGGATTGTGTCCAATAGCCAAGGAGACTGCTTCGGCAGCACCAACGCACCGCACAGAGTATGGGCACAATGGATGGATTGGTTTGTCTTGGACTATGGAACGAATTCCATACTAATGATGAAAATCCCATAGCAGTGGAAAACAATTGAGATGGACGATGTTCTCTATGTCGGGGACCCTAAATGATGCCATTTAAACATCGTGAAAGCCTCTGATTGCTCCGTCTTGAGCGATATCACTGTGATGATGTTTGATCGAGGGAGGGCTCATCCTGATGAGAGATCGATGGAAACAAAGGAGGAAAGGGGAGGGACGAGGCTTCGACTGCTGCAGCTGCTGTTGCGCATTGAGAGAGCGCACACTCCACTCTGCGTCTGAGTCCCGCTGAGATGTCACGCACGGCGATCCTTACTGTGCTGTCTGCACTCGTGGCTCTGTACTGCTCCATCACTCATGGTGAGGCAGCCATATCTGCTTTCATCTGTTCACTTTCCTGATTGTTTAGTCATTTAGTGCATGCACGACCCTTTAACGGCGCACGGAATGAATGAGGAGCTCTGACGTGTCAGTGCTTTTCACGCTATAGATGTGCGCATGCACATAGTATGGTGTGTGTGCTTTAACGGTTGCATGTGCCTGGATGATCAGAATTTCTGTTGCCTGTGATACATCACCCACACCCTGGAAGCTTATATTAACGATACCAATGGCTCCGATATACTGTGTGCTGTGTTTGCAAGAAGGGCGAAACCAGAAGTCTCGGCCTGAAGATTATTCGTGAATAATTTATTATTTCTCTTTTGTGATTTTTTTTACATTGATACGAGGTTCGTGGAGGATGTTGTACATGTAGTCATACATCACATTCAGAACAAAGACATGAATATAGTGAGTAGAAATCAGTGTACCTTAATATCAATGAGATGAGGACATAATAGTAGACAGTGGACAAACACATCAGGTGTATGAGGTGAGATTGTAACCTGTGTTATCTCCATTATGAGCCAAAGGTTTGGATGGAAACACAAACACACTATTACTCATTCATTGTTAAATTAAGGTTTTATCGCCACACTTGTTTCTTGCTCTGTCCTTGTGTGCTTGCTTTGTGTGATAGCCTGATGTGAGTCCTTGTGTGCTGGCATTGTGCCTAGTTATATTTACATGATGCATGTATTATGGTATAATAGCTCCAAACTGTGTTCCACCCCAGCTGTGAAATGCAAACCAGGATGCAATCCACGCCAAGGTTACTGTGTGGAACCTGGGGAGTGCAGGTAAGAATCTGAGAGCACGTGAGTGTCACTTTTTACAATATATATATATATATATATATATATATATATATATATATATATATATATATATATATATATATATATATATATATATATATATATATTGTTACGGATCTGGAAACCATTTGCATTCAACATACAGATGTCCCAAAAGTCAGTTATGTCGTTAAGTATGTGTGTAGTCAAATCCCTTTCCTTTTGTCTAGTAGTCCTTAGGCTATTTTTCAGGAGAGGCTTAAAATGAGTTTTCGTGGCCAAGTCTGGCATATTAGGTTTCTTGATCTCATTTTGTAGGTTTATATAGTAGAAAAAATATTAGACTGGGGAACCTTCTCAAAAAGTGTCCAAACTATGAGACAAATGGCATTTTCCAAAATGGCCACCATCAATTTTCACAAAATTCATTTTTAAGTTATCTCAACTTCTAAACCTCCGAGAAATTAAATTTACTAATCTAAACTTAGGTTTTGGGGGTCAAGGAATCCAATTACATACATTTCAACTACTTATATTCATTTTTTTGTAAAATAAGTCAAAATGGAGGCATTTAAATGCCAAATACCATTTCATAATGGATATTCTGGGATAGTGATACAATGCTATTTGTATTCATTTTCATATTGCCATTAAGTTCCAGATTGGCATATTCCATATTGTATAAATGCTGTTACAATCACTGATTGTTTTCTTGAATGTTTCATGTAAATATGACTAAGACGAATTCGACAAAAAGTATTTATTATACGTTACAGACAAATAACTCGCAATCATATATACACTAGCTCACCGGCAGGTAATCATACAAAATCATCCGTATACCTGGTACCGGAACATGCACTCATTTAGTGTAAGTGTTCTGTAGTATATGTACATACATTCTTCCAATGTCTAAATAATGCATTCATTCAATGTCACTGTCGTCACTTGTGGCAACATCTTCTGTGTTGCAGCAGTCGTCGCTACACATGCATACTACCATATACGCACGTCCCTGTTGTCTACATCAACATCTCTTCGTGCTGCATGGAGTGTAAGATTTGCAAGAACACTTGACGAGATCCAGCACTTTACTAGGTGCATGTGGTTGGGACATCCAAACAATGGATATGTCGCCTCTATGTACAGCCCAACCGTGGCCATGCGGGGAAGGGGCTTCCATTTCTCTTTCCAGGCTTCTCTTCCAGATAGCAGTCTGATAGTTCACTCGGCGAATATGCATAATTGCGCTGTCATGGCATGGAGGTAGCTTGGTGATATCTGTTGTGTGTCTATTCCATTTTTCACTGCGTACATCGTTTGTGTTGCTACATTGCGATGAATGGTACAGGTGACATATCGCCTTCTCTGTCTGCTTCAGTGTTTCATCATCTGCATCAAAGTTCTCTCCAAGTGTCTTCATGGCCTGGCAGAATTCGTCATTTCCTTCCAGAAGGTTCAGTGATGATTTCTTTCCATGTCCAGCGAATCTACTTGTGGAATCACATCCACTGAATGCATGCATTCCAGGTAGACCAGCACATACATTAGGACCTAGATTTTCAGCAATACTCGTCACATTGATGTACGACCACGCCTTGTTCTTCTGTACTCTGAAGAGCAGTGGTAGTTGTTCTTTGGAACAGAGGAAAACCGACAGCACCAAGACATCTGTATCAGGTGACCTGATCAGGATTGGTGTATCGCTCTCTAAGCTGGCATGTTTCGCATGCAGGAGAAGACGGGTGTCGGCCTCTTCATGGTCACACGTGAGGTCATCTTGTGGCACGCTCGCATTACATCCTGCATCACTTCTGGCTAAGCGGACGCATGTCTTGCCCAATGTAACGTACACTGTTCTGTTCGCTGGCAGTGTAACAAATTCACCATCTCCATCATCTGTCCACGTCTTCAGAAGGAACGTGAGGAGCTCCTCCTTGTAGGGTCCACATCGTAGAGCTTTCTTGTACTGCTTGGGGACTGGTTGGTTCCCAGACTTGATGCTGTAGTGTAGTACACCTACGACGTCATCTCTCCGTGCATGCTCGGCATGCTTTATGGAGACCAATGGATATGTATCCACAACCCAGTGAACAATGGCTGCATTCCCTGTTCCTTTAAGCAGCAACTTGAAAACCCGCAGTGCCAGATGATCGTACGTGTTCTTTGGATCCAATGACTGCAGTACAGCCATAGCGTGTACTATGTGTGTTGTGTTGGGTGGCAGAGGGAGTGGTACAGTTTCTGCTTCATCTCTCAGTATGTGCAGCAGCTCTGCTTTTACTGCACTTAGCTTGGCACCGTCTGGTTCTGCCAGAGATCTGGGAACACTCGTCAGTTCATATGACAACAATTCGTCACGGTTCACTTTACCTCTCTGTCTACAATCATACAGCTGTGCGAAGACGGCTGTTGTTTCTTGGTGATAATCTTTCTTTGTGACTTCCTTGGTTTTCTGAGTGAATGACGCAAATGTTCTCAGTTTTATCTCAGGCAGAGGATCGTGGAAGTCTACATCACCATCTGGGTTAAGTCGATCATTAGCAAATGAATGAACTTCCTTCAGTCCCACTTGTCCTGCAGTCAGGAGATCTGTCTCGATTCCAGGTGTTGCATGTTTTCCCGAGGCAACATGGGTGATCACCTCCTGGTGAGTGAAGGGGTCTACTAGATTTTTAGCAGTTGCCATCACCTTTTGCACGACCTCTTCATCATGCTTGACTCGGGCTGTTGAGCCATCTTTGTGCGTCTGAACTCCAGCTCTACTCAAACCACTCAAATCCTTATTACATTGGTAGAACTGTGCCTTGTCAGCCGCAGTCCATATCCATTGGTTGACGCTCTCATGATGTAGGGGTTTTCCTATCAAACCTCTACTGGTCTTTGTGTCTCTGTTGATCGTAACTTCTATCGTCTGGTCATGGGCGATTCTGCTGAATGCATTGCCTTCTTTGCGCTGAACTGCAAAGTTTCCAGCTAGGAATTCTTCATAAGCATCTGGATGTGTTTCTGGCAGGCATTTCATCTGCAGTATGTACACTGGCAGGTAGCGGCTGTAGTTAGTGCAGTCATAGGCTACCATCCACGGCAACATTTCTTGCAGGCATTCCAGATGCATAAGCCAGTTTCCTGTCCTGGTTGAACGAAGGAAGCACAGGAGAAGTCCGACCATGTCAATGAACTCGGATCAGAACTTGGCATTTGGCCAACATGACTCTGTGAAGCGATCAAATTTTTCCTTCAAATTGGAGAAATCTGCCGATGAAATCAGATCCTCAACTGATACTAGTGACAGTTCTGCCCGGAACTGTGACACCGACAACTGAAGTTCAGGGGATTCTGGTAAATCCTCGTCATTCCGCCACCTCAAATAGGCCTCCCATTGAAGACGCCACATAGCGTCATACACTGTCTTCAATGCTTTGATGCCTCGATTGTAGTGTGCAGAACTGTACCCAAGGCAGACACACTCATCCCATCTTATGTTCGCCATACCTGCAAATATATAAATAGTACATAAAATATAATATATTTACACACTATCTTTGAAAATCGCTTTGGATCGAAATATGTGTCGCAAAATATGCATGTTTGGCACTAAAATGGTGGCCATTTTGATTTTTTTTCATAAACCAATGAGCAAATGTAGTTGATATGTAGTTACATGGATTCCTTGACACCAAAAACCTTAGTTTAGATTCCTAAATTTTGTTTCGAGCAGGTTTAGAAGTTGAGATAATTTGAAAATGAATTTCGTGAAAATGATGGCGGCCATTTTGGAAAATGCCATTTTTCTCATAGTTTGGACACTTTTTGAGAAGGTTCCCCAGTCTAATATTTTTTGTACTGTACAAACCTACAAAATAAGACTAAGAAACCTAATATGCCAGACTTGGCGCCAATTTTTTTTTTCAGAATAGCCGAAGAACTACAGTGGGAGAATCAAAGGCGTGCGTTGCGATTTCTTTTTCGTTAGGTTATTAAATCTTTCCATCCAACGAACAACCAACAACCATTCCATTCCCCATCACGATCCACTACCCACCCGGTGTCTACAAGGTCTCTGACTTGCCAAGGCAGGGTCTTGCAGCCGTTCCTTGCCGCTTCCACCAACGTTCCTTCCACAAACGTTGTAACTCTTGCACGACGGCCTGTGCAACATTGATACTGTTACTTGTCAAGTATGAACCCGCGTGGAAGACTGGTTGGGGTTTCCTGGCAGGGGCCATGGCCCCGCCCATGAAAGGTGGGCCGTAGGACCTGTCCAATCAGAGGCGGACAGCAAGGTGTGTTCACCAAGGCCCCTCCCCGCTGAGGGAGGTCCATAAATTCCCGAGCACTCTCTGAGAGAGGTGGTCTTTTTGAGGTCTTGGAGGGTCTTTTTGAGGTCTTGGAGAGTCTTTTAAAAGTTATGTTGAAGAGTTTTTGGTGCGCGTCGAGGCGGCGAACATGTCTCTGCTGGCCCTCTACGAGGAAGGGAAGAGCGACCCCGAACCCCCTCCGTGGACCCCGGCCATTCACCACCGAGCTCCACCACGAACCTCGAGTCCCACACGTGCGACTGGGAACCAAACCAGCGACCATTGTCAGGTGCCGCATCGCGGAGCACGTCATTTCTCCGACGGTCAGGTACACCACCGAACTCTGGCCCCCAGCTTGTCTCCACGGCTGCGAGGGTCCAATAAAGACTTTGGGTTTCTTTTCATTTTGTGTGTGTGTCTGCGTGTGGGCCCGTCTTTAAGTAGAACTGAATAAGTGTTTTTGGATCATTGTAAATACTTCTTGCATATTCGCGTTAAGTATTGTTTTGTGTCTTCATTTACTGTAAATAAAACTTGTTAGAAATGCCCCCCAGTTCGTTTCCGTCCCTTCTTGAATTGGTCTAGCATGGTTCTGATCTGAGTTTAGGCGGGTTTTATCCCCGATAATCCGTTCATTCCAGCCAGCACGGCTTTGGCAGTTTCCGCTCGGCTGCACCTGAACCAGAGTTGGTAGTCGGTAGTTGGAACTCTACCGCAGTCGGTAGAGTGACCCGGTTCAAACAAGACGTGCCGAGGACGTGGTTTCCCCGGAAGTCGAAATCGCGTAGTTAATTAGGTAAATTGGTTATAGACAAATAGACCCTACGCTACGCGGTTGAGATATTGGCGACCACGGTCGGTTAAACGACCCGCCGGCTCATGGAGTTATCCGAGCGACGGCCTACCATTCCGGGGAGTTTGGTGGGAGATGACGCAAATCTCCCCCACCTAGTGCTCGTTCTCGCCACCGACTCACAACAATATATATGTATACATATATATATATATATATATATATATATATATATATATATATATATGTATATATATATATATATATATATATATATATATATATATATATATATATATATATATAGCCATCTCACCTTACCAGTGAGGTATATCACCTCACTATTATAAGTTGAATCACAGTAACAAACTGTAATGATAAAGAATAATCATAACACTTTGACCTCTTATGAAGGACCCACCATTTATGGAACCTCATGGGTCTCCCTTGCCAGTTGGACATCAGGCAGAGTCTCAACGAAGCCAGTTACTCAACCGTAAACTTGTCACATCCAGTGAATTTCCAATTACTCGTCCCAAATTGGCTTGTGTTATAACCTGGTGTGAGTTCTTGTGTTATAACCTGGTGTGACTCATGAGGCCTTGTGTGCCTTCACTTCCAGGTGAGAGTTCACATGCAAATTTCAGAGCTCCAAATAGCAGAACACCATTAGTGTTTATTTATTATTATTATTTTTTCGTATTTGTTGTCTTGATTTTGTGTCAGGTGTTGTGAACCAGTATTCATATCACTCAAGGTTGCAGTTGTGCTTGGAGCAGACGAGCTGATAATTGTGTTTATTTTATTTGGAGGCGACAGGGTAAGGCCGACTTGTTTGTCGCTCCAAGTCGAGCGGTTAAGTCAGTTACAAATATGGTTGGGAAAAGGAGTAACAGGTTATAGGGAAATAAGAAGAGAAGAGGATTACAAACCATGTGATATATGCTTAATGTGGGCCACATCAGGGATAGTGCAAACAGAGGGTAGTTAACGCAGGTAGTATGAGGAAATAGCTCACCTGATTATAGTTATTGCCAGGTTTAAAGAAAAGAGAGACGCTTTAAGCAGATATCAGAGTATGAAGAATTTGTCGAGAAAAGTTGGTTTATGGAGTGAGTCTGCAGAGGAAATTGGAAATGGTGAGGGTGCAGCAAATGCATAAAGTGGTGAGGGTGTGGAGTACAGGCAGAGTGATAAGGGTGTAGCGAGTGCAGGGAGTGGTAAGGGTATAGCAAGTGCAGGCATTAGTGAAGGTGTATTGAGTGCAGGCAGTGGTGAGGGTGGAAGGAGTGCAGGCATTAGTGAAGGTGTATTGAGTGCAGGCAGTGGTGAGGGTGGAAGGAGTGCAGGCAGTGGTGATGGTGGAAGGAGTGCAGACAGTTGTGGGGTATAAGGAGTGCAGGCAGTGGTGGGGGTGTAGCGCATGCAGGAAATAGTGAGGGTGTAGCAAGTGCAGGCAGTGATGAGGTTTTAGTTATTGCAGGTAGAGTGATAATTTTGTGTTGAGTGCAGGCAGTGGTGAAGATGTAGTGAGTGCAGGTAGTGGTGAGGGTGTAAGGAGCACAGGCAGTTGTGGGGGTTAAGGGGCACAGGCAGTTATGGGGGTATAAGGAGTGCTGCCATTGATGAGGGTGCAGTGAATGCAGGCAGTGGTGAGGGTGTAATGAAGGCAGGCATTGATGCAGGTGTAGCGAGTGCAGGCAGTGGTAAGGGTGTAGCGAGTGTCGACACTGATGAGCGTGTAGCGAGTGCAGGCAGTGGTGAGGGTGTAGCGAGTGCAGGCAGTGGTGAGGGTGTAGCGAGTGCAGGCAGTGGTGAGGGTGTAGCGAGTGCAGGCAGTGGTGAGGGTGTAGCGAGTGCAGGCAGTGGTGAGGGTGTAGCGAGTGCAGGCAGTGGTGAGGGTATAAGGAGCAGTGGTGAGGGTAGAGTACAGACAGTAGTGAGGGTGCAATGGTAAAGGGAGGTATGAATAAGGTGAGGAAGACAGTTTTTGTGGGTGATGAAACTTTTAAATATGTAGATTCTTCATCCTGCAGGAAGGATCGCACACAGAGTTGTGTGTAGTTCTCAGGAACAGGAGTTAGCGCAGGGGTGGGCAATAATTTTCATGGGCGGGCTACAAAATAATTTTGCTATTTTGTCGCCGCATATCTGTTTTGTTTTAACTCACTAAATACTTTTCGAATTCATGATGTGTGAATGTTTAGTGCCTTTAAAGGTTAATCCATGAAGACAATCAAGCTTTTTTATGTTAGGGGATGGAATTCAGACTTTTTTTAGGTTGGAGGATAGAATTCAAGATCTTTTATGTTGGAGGATGGTGGGGAAGCTATTATGTAATTGTGAAGGAACTGATGATGTAATTGTGATTTGTAAGGCCATGAAGGAAAACATTTTACTCATTCTATACCAATGCTAAGAATTTAACCCAAATCCTACCAACATATTTCACAACCTAATCTTACCAACTTGGCTCTTTTCGCACCTGAACTTAAAACGAATTTGATTTCACTAAATCTGCCAAAGTTTAACATCAATGACTAAACATGGTGTTTTATTGATAAAGTCAACAAACACTTTAAAAATAAAAATAAATATAAAATCTAACATTAACCTACCAATCAACTGGGGACTTTTATGAGCCCAGCTTAAAATCATGAAATATCATTCAATCTGAAAAAGTTTCACATCAATGAGGAAACATATATTGAAGGGATGAAGTTTTATTTATGAAGTGAAAAAACAAATATTTTAGAGGACTTGCTCGATACAAATACCATGTGAAGCATTGGCGATGGAGGGTGAGAGGGGTATTGGCAGGAGTTGGTGGTACTTCGAGTGTGGATGGGTGATTGTGTGCATCTGCGCTGAGTGTGATATCTGTTAGAGGGTTTCGTCAAGGGATTGTTTGTGGTTGGTGTTACATTTTCTTCACATTAAACCCGCCTTCACTCCCCACCTCCCAAAACAAGAAACATAAAAAGTTTTTCCTCTCTTTTATTTTTAACACTGCTGTGATATCTCTGAGACTGCCACACTTTTCTCATGTCAACTCCACACCCCATTCCCCCAATGATATTAAGTCATTTTGACAGATTGACTTCATCTAGTGTTGGTGTGGCACAGGTATCATGGGCCGAATGGCCTCCTCATGCATCTAATTTCCTTGTTAACATCTTTGATAAATATTGAGGGCTGGCAGGATAACCAAGAGGGATGTTCCCTCCCCTCTGAGCTGTCGAGCCTGGGTTTGAATCTCAGCCAGTTCCCCAATCTAATAAATGCAGATAATCCCACAACATCTCCACTCTACTAAACAAACAAACTCCCACCCACAACATCCTCCTCTACTAAACAAACAAACTCCCACCCACAACATCCTCCTCTACTAAACAAACAAACTCCCATCCACAACACCCTCCCTCTACTAAACTGATCCTTCTTCTCCCCTTTTCCCTGATCCTTCTTCTCTCCTTTTCCCTGATCCTTCTTCTCCCCTTTTCCCTGATCCTTCTTCTCCCCTTTTCCCTGGTCCTAATTCTCCCCTTTTCCATGATCCTAATTCTCCCCTTTTCCATGATCCTTTTCCCCCATTCACTGATCCTTCTCCCTCCCTTTCCCTGATCCTTCTTCTCCCCTTTTCCCTGATCCTTCTTCTCCCCTTTTCCCAGATCCTCTTCTCCCCCTTTCCCTGATCCTTCTTTTCCCCTTTTCCCTGATCCTCCTTCACCCCTTTTCCCTGATCCTTATTTTCCCCTTTTCCCTGATCCTTTTTTTCCCCCTTGCCTTGATCCTTCTTCTCCCCTTTTCCCTGATCCTTTTTCTCCCCTTTTCCCTGATCCTTCTTCTCCCCTTTTCCCAGATCCTCTTCTCCCCCTTTCCCTGATCCTTCTTTTCCCCTTTTCCCTGATCCTCCTTCACCCCTTTTCCCTGATCCTTATTTTCCCCTTTTCCCTGATCCTTATTTTCCCCCTTTCCCTGATCCTTCTTTCTCCCCTTTTCCCTGATCCTAATTCTCCCATTTTCCATGATCCTAATTCTTCCCTTTTCCATGATCCTTTTTTTCCCCCTTTCCCTGATCCTTCTTCCTCCCTTTCCCCAATGATTTATTGATATTTCCAGATGCCATGTTCTATTTGGGAATGCATGAGGGAGTGAGCTGAGCATCAATTGACAACTCATCTGTATTATATGTCCAATTGGAGTAGATTTTGTGTAACATCCGTGGACAACAACACTCTAACCTGTGGATATGTTGGTATATATCACATGTAGCCATCTTGGGTAGTGATGTGGACACCAACACTCTAACCTGTGGATATGTTGGTGTATATCTCATGTAGCCATCTAGGGTAGTGATGTGGACACCAACACTCTAACCTGTGGATATGTTGGTATATATCACGTGTAGCCATCTTGGGTAGTGATGTGGACACCAACACTCTAACCTGTGGATATGTTGGTGTATATCTCATGTAGCCATCTAGGGTAGTGATGTGGACACCAACACTCTAACCTGTGGATATGTTGGTATATATCACGTGTAGCCATCTTGGGTAGTGATGTGGACACCAACACTCTAACCTGTGGATATGTTGGTGTATATCACGTATAGCCATCTAGGGTAGTGATGTGGACAACAACACTCTAACCTGTGGATATGTTGGTGGATATCACATGTAGCCATCTTGGGTAGTGATGTGGACAACAACACTCTAACCTGTGGATATGTTGGTATATATCATGTGTCACCATCGAGGGTAGTGACGTGGACACCAACACTCTAACCTGTGGATATGTTGGTATATATCACGTGTAGCCATCTACGGTAGTGACGTGGACACCAACACTCTAACCTGTGGATATGTTGGTATATATCACGTATAGCCATCTTGGGTAGTGATGTGGACACCAACACTCTAACCTGTGGATATGTTGGTGTATATCACGTATAGCCATCTAGGGTAGTGATGTGGACAACAACACTCTAACCTGTGGATATGTTGGTGGATATCACATGTAGCCATCTTGGGTAGTGATGTGGACAACAACACTCTAACCTGTGGATATGTTGGTGTATATCACGTGTCACCATCGAGGGTAGTGACGTGGACACCAACACTCTAACCTGTGGATATGTTGGTATATATCACGTATAGCCATCTTGGGTAGTGATGTGGACACCAACACTCTAACCTGTGGATATGTTGGTATATATCACGTATAGCCATCTTGGGTAGTGATGTGGACACCAACACTCTAACCTGTGGATATGTTGGTATATATCACGTGTAGCCATCTACGGTAGTGACGTGGACACCAACACTCTAACCTGTGGATATGTTGGTATATATCACGTATAGCCATCTTGGGTAGTGATGTGGACACCAACACTCTAACCTGTGGATATGTTGGTATATATCACGTATAGCCATCTACGGTAGTGACGTGGACACCAACACTCTAACCTGTGGATATGTTGGTGTATATCACGTATAGCCATCTAGGGTAGTGATGTGGACAACAACACTCTAACCTGTGGATATGTTGGTGGATATCACATGTAGCCATCTTGGGTAGTGATGTGGACAACAACACTCTAACCTGTGGATATGTTGGTGTATATCACGTGTCACCATCGAGGGTAGTGACGTGGACAACAACACTCTAACCTGTGGATATGTTGGTATATATCACGTATAGCCATCTAGGGTAGTGATGTGGACAACAACACTCTAACCTGTGGATATGTTGGTATATATCATGTATAGCCATCTACGGTAGTGATGTGGACACCAACACTCTAACCTGTGGATATGTTGGTGTATATCACATGTAGCCATCTTGGGTAGTGATGTGGACAACAACACTCTAACCTGTGGATATGTTGGTGTACATCACGTGTCACCATCGAGGGTAGTGACGTGGACAACAACACTCTAACCTGTGGATATGTTGGTGTATATCACATGTAGCCATCGAGGGTAGTGACGTGGACAACAACACTCTAACCTGTGGATATGTTGGTGTATATCACGTGTCACCATCGAGGGTAGTGACGTGGACAACAACACTCTAACCTGTGGATATGTTGGTATATATCACGTATAGCCATCTAGGGTAGTGATGTGGACAACAACACTCTAACCTGTGGATATGTTGGTATATATCACGTATAGCCATCTAGGGTAGTGATGTAGACACCAACACTCTAACCTGTGGATATGTTGGTGTACATCACGTATAGCCATCGAGGGTAGTGATGTAGACACCAACACTCTAACCTGTGGATATGTTGGTATATATCACGTGTAGCCATCTAGGGTAGTGATGTGGACACCAACACTCTAACCTGTGGATATGTTGGTGTACATCACGTATAGCCATCTAGGGTAGTGATGTGGACACCAACACTCTAACCTGTGGATATGTTGGTATATATCACGTATAGCCATCTACGGTAGTGATGTGGACAACAACACTCTAACCTGTGGATATGTTGGTGTATATCACGTGTCGCCATCTAGGGTAGTGATGTGGACAACAACACTCTAACCTGTGGATATGTTGGTGTACATCACGTATAGCCATCTAGGGTAGTGATGTGGACACCAACACTCTAACCTGTGGATATGTTGGTGTATATCACGTGTCGCCATCTAGGGTAGTGATGTGGACAACAACACTCTAACCTGTGGATATGTTGGTATATATCACGTATAGCCATCGAGGGTAGTGACGTGGACAACAACACTCTAACCTGTGGATATGTTGGTGTATATCACGTGTCGCCATCTAGGGTAGTGATGTGGACAACAACACTCTAACCTGTGGATATGTTGGTATATATCACGTGTAGCCATCTAGGGTAGTGATGTGGACACCAACACTCTAACCTGTGGATATGTTGGTGTATATCACGTGTCGCCATCTAGGGTAGTGATGTGGACAACAACACTCTAACCTGTGGATATGTTGGTATATATCACGTATAGCCATCTAGGGTAGTGATGTGGACACCAACACTCCAACCTGTGGATATGTTGGTATATATCACGTATAGCCATCTAGGGTAGTGATGTGGATACGTTAATGTAGATTTACTGCGATTACTGCGGATGGACAAATAATCATCGTATAAATAGTGTGTGTGTGTGTGTGTGTGTGTGTGTGTGTGTGTGTGTGTGTGTGTGTGTGTGTGTGTGTGTGTGTGTGTGTGTGTGTGTGTGTGTGTGTGTGTGTGTGTGTGTGTGTGTGTGTGTGTGTGTGTGTGTGTGTGTGTGAATTGAACCGAATCGTTTTCACTGGTAAAAGTGAGTAAACATTGTACTGTATTCACTGATTTGGACAGTTTCCAGATAGCAGCATGTTGGCTTGACTGTGACATCCGAGCTGGAGCTGCTTTCGTCCAACGAGGCAGCTCGTGTTCCATGGATTAAATAAATGAAAGGATTAAGATAAATGAACACGGACCGTCACTCTGTTTATTCGTTTCGGAGAGCAAAGAGAGAAAATATGAGGCACGCCCCCAATATTATACAAGTGTATATTACATAATATATAGATATATATATATATATATATATATATATATATATATATATATATATATATATATGTATATATATATATATATATAAACTTTTTCGAACCACTGACCATCGATCCATTGAGACCATACTCCATACAGAGCGTTGGTGCTGCCGAAGCAGTCTCCTGGGCTATTGGGCAAATCCTGGACGGGTCACCACTCTGATGCGGGATAGTCGAATGGCTCAATCATCCCAGCAAGCTGGTACTCATTTTGCCGACCGAAGAAGGATGACAGGCCGATTCAACCCCACCTGGTATTAATTCAACAGCCAAATGGGATTTGAACTCAGGATCCTAGAATCCCAAGCCCACCACCATAAACTCACTGACTCACTGACTGATATTGAGGATCGGTACGTTCCGGGTGACGTAGAAATCTGAAATTTTGAGTGCCGATGGACATCGAAGATGGTACCCTGGAAGAAATCACAGAATCGTCAGACAAAATCCATAAAAGAAAAGGTAAATAAATGGAAAAAACAAATGAAAAAAATACAGGTGAGCGACCCGAGACAATGGGGAAGCACGGTTAGTATGCTTGCACAATATGTAAGCATACCCTGCTAATAACAATTGTCACATCTGAGGCTCACGAATGTGATATGCCTCAGCATCGGGATCCTTTATCCCAGGAAATGGCTGATTGGTTTCTAACCCACGACTGCGCTTAGTTATTCTCCACTTTACCATTCCCAAGGTCACCCAAATGAGCCAAAATAGATGGATTAACATGTTTATTACCTTTTTAAGGTTTATTTACAATGAATATGGGGGAAAAGGTAGACGAGACGAGCAGTTCAGACAAACCATGCAAATCAAAAGACACAAAGAGGGAAATGGGGACACACATGGCAAACTTGTATACATGGAAGTTAAAAAAAAAAAAAACCTAACCCACACTCGGCGCCACAGATCACATTTATACCAACATTAAAATTACGTTCGTGAACTTTCCTTTGACTATGAGTGGTGTAGATGCAGGACTCCCTGCAGGTGGCACAGGAGCAAGAAGCCAAAGTGAGTCAGAAATGAGACAAGGCAGCCTTGAGAAGCAGCAGCAACGTGAGCACCTCGGGACGTGAACCCTGAACCAGCCCTCACGACCCTCTCTGTCGGCGCTTCCTCTTCACCCTTTCAGTCATCCTGCACATGAAGAGCTCCGGAGTACTGTTCTCTCCTCTCCTCCTCCTGGGAGGAGTCATCATCCTGGTCGGCCCGCCTGTGGGGCGACCCCAGTAAAATGAAATCCATTGCCTGCTTCCGGGCCATACAGCGCATCACGTCGCCATGACTGGCTCACACACTGGCCAGACAGACCGTAACACGTGTGGTACGTGTGCCTTTTGTGATGGGTGTTCCTCACCTGTCCCTGCCCAAAAACAAGAGGTGTTTACACATACAATATTACCCTGACTATGCTGTCTATAAATTACATGGAACAAAATGACACTCTGACATGCTCCTGTTAAATGGAAATCTAACCTCATCAAAACACACAGCCCATGTTGGTTGATTGATTTTTTTTTTTATCCATAGTCTAGCTTTGAACCCCCCTCTCCTTTTCTGCGTTAAAAAAAATTATATATATATATATATATATATATATATATATATATATACATATATATATATATATATATATATATTGTACAGACAAAGCAAAAAGTGGGGTTAAGCAATTGGTTCATGTCCATCCGTCAATCTGTCTGTGAATGTCAATTTTGATCGAGGAACAACTGATGTGAATTGAAAGTTATATTTTGAACATGAATAGGAAAACAAACCTGACATTTAACATAACTTTGCTTCAGAATTCATCCCAATCTCACACGGCACAGAGAGAAACGAGATAATATTTTTAACATATGTCTGACAATCAAACAAAATTGAAAATAATTCCAAACAGGAAACGCACTGTTTTTACAGGACGTCATAAGGGACACATACAACAGGCACGGATAACTGATGTAACGTGTTCGATCGGGTGGTGTCATGTCATCGACACTGCGTCAACGAGGGTAAATTATGGAATTTATTTATTTATTCGACTTTTACAATATTTATTTCATTTAAATTGAATTATATACTAGAACACTGTTAAACACAAATCACCTTCTTTGCACTTTCAAAACCCTTCTGTTTGCAGTACTTGGACACGTTAAATAAGGTGGTGTATAAGGATGGTGTGTGTATATAACACTGCTTCAGTAGCCCTAAACTTCAGGAATTATTTCAATGACCCTTGATATATCGGAGAACACTATGTGGGATACGGTGTTCTATGAACTCTAGTTTTTCATCCAAAAGGCACAACCAACAAACAAATAGGAGTAAGTACTCTACTGAGTTTGAAGCAAACAAAATGGAACAAACTTATCCTCAGGTGATGATCTATCTGTGTGTCACAAATCATTTGCATGTCTGTTCAGGTGGTGTGTTGGTACCGTGTGAGGTTAACTCTTGCATGCCAAAGATTTGATACAGAACATGCTGTTTGTGGGTTCTGACTGTGTAATGTTTGTTGAGGCGAGAAGTTTTTTTTAATGTTGGTGCATTTTTTAAATCTTCATGACAGGAGCAAGGCTTACAGAAGAGTAAGATGGAACTGACAGTGGGACAAACCGAGCTGTTCGCATATCAAGGGAATGAGCAAACAGGAAAAGAGGAAAAGAGGAGAGGGTAGAGAGGACGAAACACTGAAACCAGCAAGAAAGATGGTTGGGTTCAGAAAGGTTTTTCTTCTTCTTCGAAATGGCAGCTTGGCTGCCAGGTCGTTATCATTTTGTTGGGGCATGACTATACCACTGATGCTGTGTCCCCCCACCAGTAACACTGGTACTCATTTCACCAACCTCAGAAGGATGAATAGGCTGAATCAACCCCAACTCATGTTAATTCAGTAGCCAATGGGGCTTGAACTGAGGACCCTAAGATCCCAAGCCAGCCACTCTCCCCACTAAGCCAAGAAAATGCTTGGAAAGGTTTTTGGAATTGGGGTAATAAATATATGTCAGAATTGGATTTGACAAGAGATGGCAGTGCACTGACTGCTTGCTTGAAGCCTTAGAAGAAAGAGTGGGAAAGAACAACCTCTGGAATATGGTTCCATAGATGAGAGAAGTAAGGAATAAAAGAGTTGAGGTGTGCAGACAGTCTGGATTTTGTAAGTCTAACCAGGAGGGGGTTCTGGTGCATCCTGAGTGTTGATGGGAAAGGTCAGAGGACTGAGAGAGCAAGAGGGACAAATAAGGGAAAATGGACTGCAGAAAACAGAGACACCACTGACATGACGGCGACTGGAAAGCAACAGACCCAGTGCTACGGCCTCATATATCTATAATTCCAGCAATCTCTGTGTGTGTGTCTGTGTGTGACCGCTCTTTCTTGACAACCTCTGGTCCGATATAATTGAAACTTGCCAGATATATTGCTGGGGACCTGAGGATGTGCCTTTTCAAGGTTTGATATTAATCTGACAAGTGCTTCCCAAGTTATGGCCATTTATTTACCAAACCAATGGGAAGACACATTGCTGCGTGGGCGTGGCCGATGGGGAAGGGAAGCACAGCCACGTTCCCCATTACGGGTTACAACGTACGGGCTTCCGGAGAGTGATGACTTCGTGTATTCCAATAATTTCTCGATTTCTTATGTGCATTTATAGATCAACACAATGGCCCAAGTTATGATCGTTTTCATATTAGACGGTGTATAAATTTCGGGAACAGAGTGTTGGTATGCTCCGAACCAGGAAGTAAATTTTTTCTCTCTCTTCTCTTCTCTTTTTGTTTTTCCTTGCCACGACATTGCGAAAAGGTAAAATACGTTGGCGCTAATTGAATAATTGGGTATTAAAAATAAATTGCGAATAATCATAACTGCGAATAATATCGAACTTCCGGGTCACGCACGTACGGGCACGTGAGAGCGAAGAAACGGCCTGTGTGGTTTATTTATTTTCTTATTATTATTATTATTATTATTATTATTTTTTTTTTTTACGGGCACGTACTAGTTCTAATAATTTCTCGATTTCTTATGCGCATTTATAGCGAACGAAGTGAGCTTAATACTTAACGCGTGCACGTGAGACAATAGGAAACAACAACAACACAATAGCCCTGGCTATTTGGAATCCGTGTCGTTCGCTCTGACTTTTTGCTTCCGGTTGTTGTTAAACGCTGTGCGGTGTATAAACACGATCGGGTTTTATTTCTTTCTTGTGAATATTACTTAACGCGTGCACATGAGAGAATAGGAAACAACAAAAACAACACAATACCCTGCCAATTGTGAATCCGTGTCGTTGGCTATGACCATTTTGCTTCCGTTTTTGTTTTGTTTCTGTTTTTTTTTTTGTTTCCGGTTTTTGTCATGGGGAATGATGCATGGTGGGAGATCAGACCGGAAGTGTTTATTTATTTATTCAATAATTTTTTTTCCCAAAGTAAATTTTATTCTTCCGAAAGTGATTTTTTTTCATGACAGGAAGTGTTTGTTTTGTATTTAACATTACCGGGAGTGATTTTGAAACTCTCCGGAAGTTATATTTTCTTTTATTCTTGACCAGAAGTGATTGTTTATTTATTCAATTATTTTTTTCCCAAAGTTAATTTTAATAAAGATATCTCCCGCATCATCAAAAAATATTTTTTAATCGTGATTTACATTATTTGATTGCTGATCCCGAATCCAGGCCGAAGAAACCGGAAATTGCGTCAAAATCATCAGCTGTGCGGCGCTTACATGTACCACGGTACAGTTGGCAAGTATACAGCTGTGAACACGTAATAGGCAAAGTCAGAAGCGAATGTAAGAATTCTACGTTCGCTTCTCGGCTTTGCTTAGATAAACACAATGTGCCAATCCAGTCGTCGTTTACGAGAGCGAAGGAACGGCCTGTGTAGTTGTTTGAATTTTTTTTTGTTGTTTTTTTGGGGTTTTTTTTCTTTTTTTTCTTTTTCTCTTCTCTTCTCTTTGTGTTTCTCCTTGCGATGACATTGCGAAAAGGCAAAATACATTGGCGCTAATTGAATAATTGGCCTTTAAAACTAAATTGCGAATAATCGTAACTGCGATATGCAAACTTCTGGATAGTGAGGACTTACTGTATTCTAATAATTTCTCGATTTCTTATGCGCATTTATAGATAAACACAATGCCCCAATCCAATTATCGTTTATGAGAGCGAAGGAACGGCCTGTGTGGTTGTTGTATCTGGCACGCGGTTTGAAAGTTTTTTTTTTTTTGCACGTACGGGCATGCGAGAGCGAAGGAACGGGTTGTGTAGTTGTTTGAAAGTTTTTTTTTTTTCACGTACGGCCACGCACGTACGGCCACGCAAGTACGGGCACGCGAGAGCGAAGGAACGGCCTGTGTGGTTGTTGTATCTGGCACGCGGTTTGAAAGTTTTTTTTTTTTTGCACGTACGGGCATGCGAGAGCGAAGGAACGGGTTGTGTAGTTGTTTGAAAGTTTTTTTTTTTTCACGTACAGCCACGCACGTACGGGCACGCGAGAGCGAAGGAACGGCCTGTGTGGTTGTTGTATCTGGCACGCGGTTTGAAAGTTTTTTTTTTTTTGCACGTACGGGCATGCGAGAGCGAAGGAACGGGTTGTGTAGTTGTTTGAAAGTTTGTTTTTTTTTTCACGTACGGCCACGCACGTACGGGCACGCGAGAGCGAAGGAACGGCCTGTGTGGTTGTTCTATCTGGCACGCGGTTTGAAAGTTTTTTTTTTTTTGCACGTACGGCCACGCACGTATGGCCACGCAAGTACGGGCACGCGAGAGCGAAGGAACGGCCTGTGTGGTTGTTGTATCTGGCACGCGGTTTGAAAGTTTTTTTTTTTTGCACGTACGGGCATGCGAGAGCGAAGGAACGGGTTGTGTAGTTGTTTGAAAGTTTTTTTTTTTTCACGTACGGCCACGCACGTACGGCCACGCAAGTACGGGCACGTGAGAGCGAAGGAACGGCCTGTGTGGTTGTTGTATCTGGCACGCGGTTTGAAAGTTTTTTTTTTTTTTGCACGTACGGGCATGCGAGAGCGAAGGAACGGGTTGTGTAGTTGTTTGAAAGTTTGTTTTTTTTTGCACGTACGGCCACGCACGTACGGCCACGCAAGTACGGGCACGCGAGAGCGAAGGAACGGCCTGTGTGGTTGTTGTTTCTGGCGCGCAGTTTGAAAGTTTTTATTTTTATTTTTTGCATGTACGGCCACGCACATACGGCCACACACTTACGGGCATGCACTAGTCATGGGCAATTCCAATAATTTTGAGAGATTTCTATTCCACAGAATCCAGGAGACAGATGTGATGGTGGGGCACCAGTTCATAGTGGAGAGCATTATTCTACTGAGCTGCAGATAAAGGTCTTGGAGACTGTGAATTCCTCTGACTTTCCAAGGAAAGACCTTCATCAGTGGAGGATGTCCAGTCCTTGGCTGGCTTTGGAGGCCATCTTTGCTATGTGGTCAGCTCATGAAAGGAACTTGCATGTGTTTCTGAGAGCTTGATGACTGATGGAATTCCTTACCACACACACTGCAAGTATGAGGTTTCTCTCCTGTGTGCATTTGTGCCTTTGAAGAGTGGCCAAATGACCGAAGGATTTTGTGCACACCTTACATGCATAACGGCACTCACCTGTGCGAATTCACATGTCTCTAACTGTATATGGAGGAATTGAATCTCTTTCCACAAACCTGGCAGGTATGTGGCTTCTCTCCCATGTGAAAATGAGCATGTGCTGTGAAGGTGCTTTTATCACCCGTACTAGAAGGACGATCAGTGCATTTGTACTTTTTATCATTGGAAGCTGCTCGATGCCTCTCCATGTACACCTGCAAGGTGGCCACGGTGGTGAAGCTGTGAGAGCAAACAGTGCAGATGTACTTCCCAAAGTGATTTTCCCATTTACCAAGCACCAGGTCCATGTCCTCCTCTTCACGACCAATTGAGTCCTTGTCTTCGATCTGTATCCGTAGGACGCCACTTTCAGTCTCCTCGACGCGGTTCGACATTCTCACAATGTCCCGCATGACGATCCGTTCTGATCCTCGCCTCGCACCACTCCATGTGCCATGTACCGACATAGTACATGGTGTTCGGTGAATTTTCGTGTGGACAAAGCATGGAATCGAACCCTCAAGCAAACGGGCTTGGCTCGAAGACAGAGAGCTCTGAGGATCTCGAACCCCAGACCCATATCCATGGCTCAGAGAGACTCCTCCATCATGCCCTGGATTTCCAACCGAGCAGGGACAGAATTGAGGCCGCCGCAGGCTCTCATCCTCTCCATTTTCTGTCATAGCAAAGGCCAGCTTAACGATGTGGTCAGCCCATGGAATCTCTTTTTACCGACAAAGCAAGGAAAGAGACTAGGGTGCAAGACTAGAAAGGAGGCAGTAGAAGACAGAAAGACCACCAACCTGTCTGCAATGGGAAAGTTAGAGGCCCATAGACACAGCTTCATTGCGAGAGATTCCAATAATATTGAAGGCCTTGGTTTCCATGGCATCAAGTTGAACAAAGTGTGAGGCAGAGGCACCTGCCCAAAAGGGAGAGCAGTACTCCACAAACTGTGGATGAAGGTGGATGCGAGTTCAGGAGTGCCAAGGAAGGACTTGGTACGATGGAGGATGTCCAGTCGGTGGCTAGCTTTGGAGGCCAATTTTGAAATGTGGTTTACCCAAGAAAGATCATGGCTGATAGTGAGACCCAGGAGTCGGAATGACCGAACTTCCTCGAGAGGATTGCGAAGAAAGTAAATAGGAAGGTTTGCCAGATGGTTCTTTTGGAGAGAGAGATAGTGAGAGTGAGATTTATCAGGATTGAAAGACATATTCCAAGTGTTTGACCATCTTGTGATTTTTCAAGGTCTGAAGAGAGGGAAGAGGCTGCAGCCTGCCTGTCTGAAGGAGGTCACGGCCGAGTGTTGAGTCATCAGCAAATCGGTAAAGAGGATTTTCCAGAGAGTGAGAGAGATCATTGATGAAGATCAAGAATAGGACTGGGCCCAGAGCACTGCTTTGGTGGCACTCCAGCCTTTAAATGTTGAGATGAAAGGATTCCGTAGAGAGCCACACGTTGGCTACGAGAGTGGAGGAAGTCAGCAACTTCAGCTATTTCATGTTTGCATTTTGAAAAGTTCTTATTAGTTATTTCTTAATCGTGAAACAGTGCTACCCAGTGCTGATGTTGATTAAAATCCTCGTGACCTTTGCATCCTCTTCTCAGGAGGAAGAGGAGGGAGGGAGGGAGGATGTATGGTCCCTGCAGCAATATTCTGTCATGGGGATTCCTTCCTTTCTGATACCTCATTTAATAGACCTCGTACCAGATCCTCTGTAAACAACTACGTGGCACGTTGTCACCGATCTCAGCTGCTATGTTCTTTTCTCCTTGTATCCTGTTTCATTTGCTTTGTAACTCCCCACTTGCTCGACGTCGGAAGGGTTTAATTTCCCTTTTGCTATTTTAACATTATCTTATCTTATCATCCCTTCCGTTTTTTATTTGCTCTCAAATAAGTTGCTTCTAAATTTCCTGCCAACAAAACTCTTCCCTCTCGCCAAGCTACCCGCCCCCGGACATCCAGCATGCGTGGCGTGACATGATGTGACATCGAGCTCGCATGGTGGCTTCGAGTGACTGCACACCAATATTGACATTTTCGGCTTTGCATGGTCCTTTCATCGAAATGGACTCGGGGAAAGCAGGTGCAAGATGTGACTAACACATGAATACTTATTAATGTTACCGATAAACAGCCTGACATGTGTATTCCATTGGCATGCAGAGAACTAGTAACGGGGTGGGTGCACTTGAAATTAGCTTAAAAGGAGTTTCACAGGTTAAAGGATCAATTAACGAGATGGCCGGTGAGCGTGGATGGCGGCTCAATGGGTGAGCCAGTAATGACTTCTTGTGTTCCTTTGGTGTGGATACAATTCATACGGCTTTTCAAGGGCAAGGTTTCACCGACTGCACGTCTCCCCTCTCCCACAACATAATTGTATCTGTCTAACTGACAGGGGGAGAGTTGTGTAGGTGGTGGGGGAAGGTGGGGTCGGGTACTCCAGCTTCCTGTGAAATGGTCACATTTTGAGATATTTTCCCCCCACCAATTATGGAAGTAGGGGTAATAATAATTGTACGATCACAATGGTAATTAGAATGAACGGTGAGTCAAATGGTCTATTTACTGGTCATATTTTAGGTTGTATGTAAGCCTGTTTGGTGCTCCCGTCCGAGCATGTAGCTCATGAAGTTGTGAACCTAGATTGACATCTGATATATACTATCGTTACATGGAAAGGAAAGGGGATGAGGGGCGGGCCATTGATAGAATGTGGTAAGACTTTAACTTGGTCCATGTATTCGGGTGGGATTATGCCTGTATTAGGGATTTGTCAGAGGTAAGTCACTGAGGAAGCAATGATTCTAAAGTCTAAACAACAGAGCAGAACAGGGTAAGGGTGTATTGTGCAAAACCTCCTGTGCAGGGGAGGCTAAGTGGATGACTTGAGCACAAAAAGGCACCAGGAAAGCACAATGCACCTGAGAAGAACATGGGACCATGGGCTGCTTGGCCAAAGATAGCAGGCCGTGGCGGAGAAGTGGCCCGTAGCAATCTGGTTAAGAGCAGAACTCGATGACGAGGGGTCGCCCTGCATGGTGGGTGGGGGAGGAGAGGGGGCCCGAGAGATAGCACCAACCATGGACAGCGGGAGGCTGGAAAGGTGGTCCCAGAGGTGGTAAAGGCTGTATCCACCCATGTGCGCAGCTGTTAACTTGGCTTCTTGGTGGAGACTAAGGGTCTCTCTCTCTCTCTCTCTCTCTCTCTCTCTCTCTCTCTCTCTCTCTCTCTCTCTCTCTCTCTCTCTCTCTCTCTCTCTCTCTCTCTCTCTCTCTCTCTCTCTCTCTCTCTCTCTCTCTCTCTCTCTCTCTCTCTCTCTCCCTCTCTCCCTCTCTCTCTCTCCCTCTCTCTCTCTCTCTCTCTCTCTCTCTCTCTCTCTCTCTCTCTCTCTCTCTCTCTCTCTCTCTCTCTCTCTCTCTCTCTCTCTCTCCCTCTCTCCCTCTCTCCTTCTCTCCCTCTCTCCCTCTCTCCCTCTCTCCCTCTCTCCCTCCCCTCCCTCTCTCCCTCTCTCCCCCTCTCCCTCTCTCCCTCTCTCCCTCTCTCCCCCTCTCCCCTCTCCCCCTCTCCCCCTCTCCCCCTCTCCCCTCTCCCCTCTCCCCCTCTCCCCCTCTTCCCCTCTCCCCCTCTCCCCCTCTCCCCCTCTCCCCTCTCCCCCTCTTCCCCCCTCTCTCTCTCTCTCTCTCTCTCTCTCTCTCTCTTGACGATGAGGACTGTTTGGAGAGATGTGGATGTCACCTCCTCATTGCCGTCATCTCCTCTTCCACCCTGAGCCACATTTTTCCCTGTACCAAGCCAGCCTTCATGACCACGATCATCCTGGCCAGATCGTGCCTGCATTAAGCCTGCTATCCCCTTTGTCTGGTTGAATCTGGGATTGTTAGCACCATTAGCGGGGGTTATCTTTTTGCTTGTATATAAGTGACTGTGCTTTCCCTTCATCATCATGCGGAAATGTTAGGTAATCCTGTTGAATCTTCCTTATTCTCTATTTGTGTCCGTCGACCACTTGGTTTATTCTCTCTTATTTGTTCGCAGTTTGTCCATCATTCTCACCATACATATTTCAATAAACATTTGAATTGTAATGAAACGTTTTCCTGCCTTCCTGCCTGTGTGTGAGCGACTGCCAAATTTGGTTTATCTGTTGGAAGATCCTTGGGGGATCGAAAAGAGTTAATTTTGAACTCAGTGACTTTAAACATCATTTCGGTCATTTACAGGGGTTATACAAACTCCTGGCTCAGGTCGTCCGCATTAGCTCGATATCTGATGTGACACTACGATGATTTGTTCATTGGCACATGTCTTTATAATTCATGTAAAATGTACACTGACGGATCTACATGTCGTTGCCACAGATGTGATGTACTGTCTATGATTTCACTGCAACATGAATTAAATTTCACTGTTAAACAATAATGATAATATAATAATAATAACTAGAGGGGGAGCACTCGGGAGAGTGCAAAACCTCCGCCGCCAATACTGCTGGGTCACTCAAGTGAACCTTATATCTTATTCATTAAATATGATGTCAACAGTGCTGACAGAGTTATAGTTCTTTTCTCCAACATTTTTTTTTGGGGGGGGGGTTGGAAATCACTTAAAACATGTAGAAACGCAAAAAAAAAATCGTAATTTTGTTGAAAAAAGTTGCAAAATCTTTTTTTTCTCGAACAATTTTTTTTGGGGGGGTTGGAAATCATTAAAAACATGTAGAATTGCAAAAAAAAATTTTTCCCTTTTTTTGGAGGGGGGGGACCAAGTCCAAAATTTAATGGCATGATCCTTGGACCATACCTAACCCCCCCCCCCACCAAGTTTCGTCGAAATCCGTCGAGGAGTTTTCCGTAATACTGTTCACAAACAAACAAACAGAAAGGGGTGAAAACAGTAACCTCCATCCATATTCGAAGATGGCGGAGGTTAATAAACAAGTATAATTAGGCCGCTCTGGTCTGAAGTAATCATCTTCACTCGGATTCTTCCTCGTAACCATTGTTGTGCAATATGTTTTGTATGTTTAAGGATTTTTGTTCCGATATTTTCCTCCATATTAGTATTTGTATTTCTCCTGGACACTTCATCTTACTTGGCATTTGGTATTATTTTTCACATTCCAAGTAAATTAGTATTTGTATTTCTCCTGGACACTTCATCTTACTTGGCATTTGGTATTATTTTTCACATTCCAGGTTAATTAGTATTTGTATTTCTCCTGGACACTTCCTCTTACTTGGCATTTGGTATTATTTTTCACATTCCAGGTTAATTAGTATTTGTATTTCTCCTGGACACTTCCTCTTACTTGGCATTTGGTATTATTTTTCACATTCCAGGTTAATTAGTATTTGTATTTCTCCTGGACACTTCCTCTTATTTGACATTTGGTATTATTTTTCACATTCCAGGTTAATTAGTATTTGTATTTCTCCTGGACACTTCCTCTTACTTGGCATTTGGTATTATTTTTCACATTCCAGGTTAATTAGTATTTGTATTTCTCCTGGACACTTCCTCTTACTTGGCATTTGGTATTATTTTTCACATTCCAGGTTAATTAGTATTTGTATTTCTCCTGGACACTTCCTCTTATTTGACATTTGGTATTATTTTTCACATTCCAAGTTAATTAGTATTTGTATTTCTCCTGGACACTTCCTCTTACTTGGCATTTGGTATTATTTTTCACATTCCAGGTTAATTAGTATTTGTATTTCTCCTGGACACTTCCTCTTACTTGGCATTTGGTATTATTTTTCACATTCCAGGTTAATTAGTATTTGTATTTCTCCTGGACACTTCCTCTTACTTGGCATTTGGTATTATTTTTCACATTCCAGGTTAATTAGTATTTGTATTTCTCCTGGACACTTCCTCTTACTTGGCATTTGGTATTATTTTTCACATTCCAGGTTAATTAGTATTTGTATTTCTCCTGGACACTTCCTCTTATTTGACATTTGGTATTATTTTTCACATTCCAGGTTAATTAGTATTTGTATTTCTCCTGGACACTTCCTCTTACTTGGCATTTGGTATTATTTTTCACATTCCAGGTTAATTACTATTTGTATTTCTCCTGGACACTTCCTCTTACTTGGCATTTGGTATTATTTTTCACATTCCAGGTTAATTAGTATTTGTATTTCTCCTGGACACTTCCTCTTATTTGACATTTGGTATTATTTTTCACATTCCAGGTTAATTAGTATTTGTATTTCTCCTGGACACTTCATCTTACTTGGCATTTGGTATTATTTTTCACATTCCAAGTAAATTAGTATTTGTATTTCTCCTGGACACTTCCTCTTATTTGACATTTGGTATTATTTTTCACATTCCAGGTTAATTACTATTTGTATTTCTCCTGGACACTTCCTCTTACTTGGCATTTGGTATTATTTTTCACATTCCAGGTTAATTAGTATTTGTATTTCTCCTGGACACTTCCTCTTACTTGGCATTTGGTATTATTTTTCACATTCCAGGTTAATTAGTATTTGTATTTCTCCTGGACACTTCCTCTTATTTGACATTTGGTATTATTTTTCACATTCCAAGTTAATTACTATTTGTATTTCTCCTGGACACTTCCTCTTACTTGGCATTTGGTATTATTTTTCACATTCCAAGTTAATTAGGATTTGTATTTCTCCTGGACACTTCCTCTTATTTGACATTTGGTATTATTTTTCACATTCCAGGTTAATTAGTATTTGTATTTCTCCTGGACACTTCCTCTTACTTGGCATTTGGTATTATTTTTCACATTCCAAGTTAATTAGGATTTGTATTTCTCCTGGACACTTCCTCTTACTTGGCATTTGGTATTATTTTTCACATTCCAAGTTAATTACTATTTGTATTTCTCCTGGACACTTCCTCTTACTTGGCATTTGGTATTATTTTTCACATTCCAAGTTAATTAGTATTTGTATTTCTCCTGGACACTTCCTCTTATTTGGCATTTGGTATTATTTTTCACATTCCAAGTTAATTACTATTTGTATTTCTCCTGGACACTTCATCTTACTTGGCATTTGGTATTATTTTTCACATTCCAAGTTAATTACTATTTGTATTTCTCCTGGACACTTCCTCTTACTTGGCATTTGGTATTATTTTTCACATTCCAGGTTAATTAATATTTGTATTTCTCCTGGACACTTCCTCTTACTTGGCATTTGGTATTATTTTTCACATTCCAAGTAAATTAGTATTTGTATTTCTCCTGGACACTTCCTCTTATTTGACATTTGGTATTATTTTTCACATTCCAGGTTAATTACTATTTGTATTTCTCCTGGACACTTCCTCTTACTTGGCATTTGGTATTATTTTTCACATTCCAGGTTAATTAGTATTTGTATTTCTCCTGGACACTTCCTCTTATTTGACATTTGGTATTATTTTTCACATTCCAAGTTAATTACTATTTGTATTTCTCCTGGACACTTCCTCTTACTTGGCATTTGGTATTATTTTTCACATTCCAAGTTAATTAGGATTTGTATTTCTCCTGGACACTTCCTCTTATTTGACATTTGGTATTATTTTTCACATTCCAGGTTAATTAGTATTTGTATTTCTCCTGGACACTTCCTCTTACTTGGCATTTGGTATTATTTTTCACATTCCAAGTTAATTAGGATTTGTATTTCTCCTGGACACTTCCTCTTATTTGGCATTTGGTATTATTTTTCACATTCCAGGTTAATTAGTATTTGTATTTCTCCTGGACACTTCCTCTTACTTGGCATTTGGTATTATTTTTCACATTCCAAGTTAATTAGGATTTGTATTTCTCTTGGACACTTCCTCTTACTTGGCATTTGGTATTATTTTTCACATTCCAAGTTAATTACTATTTGTATTTCTCCTGGACACTTCCTCTTACTTGGCATTTGGTATTATTTTTCACATTCCAAGTTAATTAGTATTTGTATTTCTCCTGGACACTTCCTCTTATTTGACATTTGGTATTATTTTTCACATTCCAAGTTAATTACTATTTGTATTTCTCCTGGACACTTCCTCTTACTTGGCATTTGGTATTATTTTTCACATTCCAAGTTAATTAGGATTTGTATTTCTCCTGGACACTTCCTCTTATTTGACATTTGGTATTATTTTTCACATTCCAAGTTAATTACTATTTGTATTTCTCCTGGACACTTCCTCTTACTTGGCATTTGGTATTATTTTTCACATTCCAAGTTAATTAGGATTTGTATTTCTCCTGGATACTTCCTCTTATTTGACATTTGGTATTATTTTTCACATTCCAGGTTAATTAGTATTTGTATTTCTCCTGGACACTTCCTCTTATTTGACATTTGGTATTATTTTTCACATTCCAAGTTAATTAGGATTTGTATTTCTCCTGGACACTTCCTCTTATTTGGCATTTGGTATTATTTTTCACATTCCAGGTTAATTAGTATTTGTATTTCTCCTGGACACTTCCTCTTACTTGGCATTTGGTATTATTTTTCACATTCCAAGTTAATTAGGATTTGTATTTCTCCTGGACACTTCCTCTTACTTGGCATTTGGTATTATTTTTCACATTCCAAGTTAATTACTATTTGTATTTCTCCTGGACACTTCCTCTTACTTGGCATTTGGTATTATTTTTCACATTCCAAGTTAATTAGGATTTGTATTTCTCCTGGACACTTCCTCTTACTTGGCATTTGGTATTATTTTTCACATTCCAAGTTAATTAGTATTTGTATTTCTCCTGGACACTTCCTCTTACTTGGCATTTGGTATTATTTTTCACATTCCAAGTTAATTACTATTTGTATTTCTCCTGGACACTTCCTCTTACTTGGCATTTGGTATTATTTTTCACATTCCAGGTTAATTAGTATTTGTATTTCTCCTGGACACTTCCTCTTATTTGACATTTGGTATTATTTTTCACATTCCAAGTTAATTAGTATTTGTATTTCTCCTGGACACTTCCTCTTACTTGGCATTTGGTATTATTTTTCACATTCCAGGTTAATTAGTATTTGTATTTCTCCTGGACACTTCCTCTTACTTGGCATTTGGTATTATTTTTCACATTCCAGGTTAATTAGTATTTGTATTTCTCCTGGACACTTCCTCTTACTTGGCATTTGGTATTATTTTTCACATTCCAGGTTAATTAGTATTTGTATTTCTCCTGGACACTTCCTCTTACTTGGCATTTGGTATTATTTTTCACATTCCAGGTTAATTAGTATTTGTATTTCTCCTGGACACTTCCTCTTATTTGACATTTGGTATTATTTTTCACATTCCAGGTTAATTAGTATTTGTATTTCTCCTGGACACTTCCTCTTACTTGGCATTTGGTATTATTTTTCACATTCCAGGTTAATTACTATTTGTATTTCTCCTGGACACTTCCTCTTACTTGGCATTTGGTATTATTTTTCACATTCCAGGTTAATTAGTATTTGTATTTCTCCTGGACACTTCCTCTTATTTGACATTTGGTATTATTTTTCACATTCCAGGTTAATTAGTATTTGTATTTCTCCTGGACACTTCATCTTACTTGGCATTTGGTATTATTTTTCACATTCCAAGTAAATTAGTATTTGTATTTCTCCTGGACACTTCCTCTTATTTGACATTTGGTATTATTTTTCACATTCCAGGTTAATTACTATTTGTATTTCTCCTGGACACTTCCTCTTACTTGGCATTTGGTATTATTTTTCACATTCCAGGTTAATTAGTATTTGTATTTCTCCTGGACACTTCCTCTTACTTGGCATTTGGTATTATTTTTCACATTCCAGGTTAATTAGTATTTGTATTTCTCCTGGACACTTCCTCTTATTTGACATTTGGTATTATTTTTCACATTCCAAGTTAATTACTATTTGTATTTCTCCTGGACACTTCCTCTTACTTGGCATTTGGTATTATTTTTCACATTCCAAGTTAATTAGGATTTGTATTTCTCCTGGACACTTCCTCTTATTTGACATTTGGTATTATTTTTCACATTCCAGGTTAATTAGTATTTGTATTTCTCCTGGACACTTCCTCTTACTTGGCATTTGGTATTATTTTTCACATTCCAAGTTAATTAGGATTTGTATTTCTCCTGGACACTTCCTCTTACTTGGCATTTGGTATTATTTTTCACATTCCAAGTTAATTACTATTTGTATTTCTCCTGGACACTTCCTCTTACTTGGCATTTGGTATTATTTTTCACATTCCAAGTTAATTAGTATTTGTATTTCTCCTGGACACTTCCTCTTATTTGGCATTTGGTATTATTTTTCACATTCCAAGTTAATTACTATTTGTATTTCTCCTGGACACTTCATCTTACTTGGCATTTGGTATTATTTTTCACATTCCAAGTTAATTACTATTTGTATTTCTCCTGGACACTTCCTCTTACTTGGCATTTGGTATTATTTTTCACATTCCAGGTTAATTAGTATTTGTATTTCTCCTGGACACTTCCTCTTACTTGGCATTTGGTATTATTTTTCACATTCCAAGTAAATTAGTATTTGTATTTCTCCTGGACACTTCCTCTTATTTGACATTTGGTATTATTTTTCACATTCCAGGTTAATTACTATTTGTATTTCTCCTGGACACTTCCTCTTACTTGGCATTTGGTATTATTTTTCACATTCCAGGTTAATTAGTATTTGTATTTCTCCTGGACACTTCCTCTTATTTGACATTTGGTATTATTTTTCACATTCCAAGTTAATTACTATTTGTATTTCTCCTGGACACTTCCTCTTACTTGGCATTTGGTATTATTTTTCACATTCCAAGTTAATTAGGATTTGTATTTCTCCTGGACACTTCCTCTTATTTGACATTTGGTATTATTTTTCACATTCCAGGTTAATTAGTATTTGTATTTCTCCTGGACACTTCCTCTTACTTGGCATTTGGTATTATTTTTCACATTCCAAGTTAATTAGGATTTGTATTTCTCCTGGACACTTCCTCTTATTTGGCATTTGGTATTATTTTTCACATTCCAGGTTAATTAGTATTTGTATTTCTCCTGGACACTTCCTCTTACTTGGCATTTGGTATTATTTTTCACATTCCAAGTTAATTAGGATTTGTATTTCTCTTGGACACTTCCTCTTACTTGGCATTTGGTATTATTTTTCACATTCCAAGTTAATTACTATTTGTATTTCTCCTGGACACTTCCTCTTACTTGGCATTTGGTATTATTTTTCACATTCCAAGTTAATTAGTATTTGTATTTCTCCTGGACACTTCCTCTTATTTGACATTTGGTATTATTTTTCACATTCCAAGTTAATTACTATTTGTATTTCTCCTGGACACTTCCTCTTACTTGGCATTTGGTATTATTTTTCACATTCCAAGTTAATTAGGATTTGTATTTCTCCTGGACACTTCCTCTTATTTGACATTTGGTATTATTTTTCACATTCCAAGTTAATTACTATTTGTATTTCTCCTGGACACTTCCTCTTACTTGGCATTTGGTATTATTTTTCACATTCCAAGTTAATTAGGATTTGTATTTCTCCTGGATACTTCCTCTTATTTGACATTTGGTATTATTTTTCACATTCCAGGTTAATTAGTATTTGTATTTCTCCTGGACACTTCCTCTTATTTGACATTTGGTATTATTTTTCACATTCCAGGTTAATTAGTATTTGTATTTCTCCTGGACACTTCCTCTTATTTGGCATTTGGTATTATTTTTCACATTCCAGGTTAATTAGTATTTGTATTTCTCCTGGACACTTCCTCTTACTTGGCATTTGGTATTATTTTTCACATTCCAAGTTAATTAGGATTTGTATTTCTCCTGGACACTTCCTCTTACTTGGCATTTGGTATTATTTTTCACATTCCAAGTTAATTACTATTTGTATTTCTCCTGGACACTTCCTCTTACTTGGCATTTGGTATTATTTTTCACATTCCAAGTTAATTAGGATTTGTATTTCTCCTGGACACTTCCTCTTACTTGGCATTTGGTATTATTTTTCACATTCCAAGTTAATTAGTATTTGTATTTCTCCTGGACACTTCCTCTTATTTGACATTTGGTATTATTTTTCACATTCCAAGTTAATTACTATTTGTATTTCTCCTGGACAATTCCTCTTACTTGGCATTTGGTATTATTTTTCACATTCCAAGTTAATTAGGATTTGTATTTCTCCTGGATACTTCCTCTTATTTGACATTTGGTATTATTTTTCACATTCCAGGTTAATTAGTATTTGTATTTCTCCTGGACACTTCCTCTTATTTGACATTTGGTATTATTTTTCACATTCCAAGTTAATTACTATTTGTATTTCTCCTGGACACTTCCTCTTACTTGGCATTTGGTATTATTTTTCACATTCCAAGTTAATTAGGATTTGTATTTCTCCTGGACACTTCCTCTTACTTGGCATTTGGTATTATTTTTCACATTCCAAGTTAATTAGGATTTGTATTTCTCCTGGACACTTCCTCTTATTTGACATTTGGTATTATTTTTCACATTCCAAGTTAATTAGTATTTGTATTTCTCCTGGACACTTCCTCTTATTTGACATTTGGTATTATTTTTCACATTCCAGGTTAATTAGTATTTGTATTTCTCCTGGACACTTCCTCTTATTTGACATTTGGTATTATTTTTCACATTCCAAGTTAATTAGTATTTGTATTTCTCCTGGACACTTCCTCTTATTTGACATTTGGTATTATTTTTCACATTCCAGGTTAATTAGTATTTGTATTTCTCCTGGACACTTCCTCTTACTTGGCATTTGGTATTATTTTTCACATTCCAAGTTAATTAGGATTTGTATTTCTCCTGGACACTTCCTCTTATTTGACATTTGGTATTATTTTTCACATTCCAGGTTAATTAGTATTTGTATTTCTCCTGGACACTTCCTCTTACTTGGCATTTGGTATTATTTTTCACATTCCAAGTTAATTAGGATTTGTATTTCTCCTGGACACTTCCTCTTATTTGACATTTGGTATTATTTTTCACATTCCAGGTTAATTAGTATTTGTATTTCTCCTGGACACTTCCTCTTATTTGACATTTGGTATTATTTTTCACATTCCAAGTTAATTAGGATTTGTATTTCTCCTGGACACTTCCTCTTATTTGACATTTGGTATTATTTTTCACATTCCAGGTTAATCGAGTGTTTTTTTGTTTTTCAATCTTTAAATGATGGAAATGTTTGCTGGAAGTAAAACAGAACTCAAATTTCAAGAATTGAGATTTCCAAGATGTTATCGTGACCAATATTTTCATTTCACATTTGTACGTGGAAATGAAAGTCCATTTTGCATCGTTTATGCAATTTGTGAATTTCCCAGTAATTTATGCAGAAATATTCGCCATAATCTAGCATTTAGAGTTTTGTGATTGGTGGCGAAAAGCACGTGACATCAATCACAAAGGTCTCTTACTCCACGATGGCCATGAAACACGTCACCAACTGATTTGAACTCCTCGTGAGCAAAACGTGGCTCGTGCCTCCTCCTGAATTACTGGGACGTTCACTGCAAGTTGCAAATGTGCCGCTTAATGGACATTATCTTTGGTGAAAATTTTCACTTGACGATGACGTTCAATTCTTGAGATTCTATTGTTATTGCAATTTAAGCTGTTTTGTTGTGTTTTACGTGCATACAATGTCCTCCTCGCTGGAAAGGATTATGAATAATACATGTGAGAGGATGTCACTGAAAACTGCAATCTCATGAATACCGATGAGTTGCTGAGCATGTGCGCACGTCTGTGCCCGTGTGTAGGTGCCAACCAGGATGGGAGGGAGAGTTTTGTGATCGTTGCACGTCCTACCCTGGCTGTGTACATGGCTCCTGCCAGCAGCCATGGCAATGCAACTGTGAGCCAGGCTGGACGGGACGTTTTTGCAACAAAGGTAGGTACTGCCCAAAATCGAAGATACACCCGTGGGTGTATCTACACCTGTGGGTAAAAATGCTAACACGTGGGATTAACAATTGCCATTCGGAGCTACTCACAATGAACATCAGGTGCACATGAAGAAGAATGACATTTTGTTTATAATAATACATAGATAGTACAATTGTTGTATGCTCTGTTATAGTAACCCTGGCTGGGTTTTGCACCATCGGCATAAATATGTCAGGAAAAGCTCTATTTGTTTTGACAGCAGACTAAATCCACAGGAGGAAAGATAAATTTATTAAAGTTACATAAATGACTGATCAAAGCTCAATTATGTCTTTTAGAAAAACACAAAGCAAGCAACAACCATTCTGATATAATTTTAATGGTAATAACGAATATGTCCACCCATCACCTTTAAAACCATTAGGGACACTTTCAAATTATTTTGTGATGAACACTTGTGGAATAAGACCTTACAAAGATCATCTTCTTCCAAAGATCATCTCAGCAGCTGGGATTTTTTTTCTTTTTTACTTTTGTCTTTGTCCAAATAGTCCCAAACAGCTTCAACGGTATTGAGATCTGGGCTTTGAGGGGGCCATTCGATGTGTTGAAGGATTCCAGCTTCCTCTTTCTTTTGTAATTAACTTTTAATTATTCCAGCTGAGTGTTTTGGATCATTATCTTGCTGGAAGATAAATTATGGACCAATAAATCTTACAACACTGGGGGATAGCATGGTAGATTAAAACTTGTTTGTACCTTGCTGCAGTTGATATGCTATCAATTTTCCAACACCACATGAGGATACACACCCCAAACCTGAATTGAACCTCCTCCATGCTTAATTGTTGAGTTGAAGGAAGGCTCTTTATAAAGTTAAGTTTCCCATTGTCTCACATACTGTCTTTGATTAGAACCAAATAACTGTAACTTTGACTCGTCTGTCCAAATAACTAATGACCATTGTTCCATCATCCAATTTCTGTGTTCTTGTGCATAGTTTAACCTTTTAGTCTTGTTCTCCTTTCTTAACAGACGTTTACTTACTGCAACACGTCCTTTAAGTTCTGATTTCAAAAGTGACCTTCGTACTGTTTATGGATGGACGATGACACCTGAGCCTTCTGCCAGTTCTGTTGTCAATTCAACGTGTCTCTTACTTGTATTCCTTAAGGATATTATCTTCAAGTATTGTTCATCCTTGTTAGACTCCTTTTTGGGTCTTCCAATCCTGGGTTTGTAAATAACAGATGATGTTTCTTTGTGCTTGTTGATTGTGTTTCGGTTACCACACCTTGGTGATCAAGTGATATAAGTGATTTCACGAAATTTATTTCCTTCTTTACACAGAACCACAATTCCATGATGATCTTCTATTGAACATGTATCCATTTTGTTTGCAGCTAACAGTTAATCATGATAGATATGTTTTATGTTGTTTACAAAGTGGGCTTTTAGCTTTTGGATGTGTTCAGAGGAACACCTGACAATGAGTAATCAACGATTTGATTGGTAAATGTGATTGATTAGCGACTACACCATTTCATATTGGATAGTAATCATTTTTGGTTTACTTTGAGTTATGAAGACAAGTTTTTGAAGACTCTGATCAATGTAAATTCAAGATTGCTAAATGACATGCTTGGTTTCTTCTCATCAAAACTAAGCTGTATTAATAACAGTCAACGTTGTTATAACAGTGAAAAACACTGGTGGAAGTCTTGAGTATATTGTTGAGGCTCAAAACTTCCATATATTTAACTCCTGAATGTGTTAGGACTTTTGTACAGCAGCATGTGTGTGTGTGTATATATGTATATATATATATATATATATATATATATATATATATATATATATATATATATATATATATATATATATATATATACATACATACATACTGTATACAGCCAACTTTGATTGTTAATATATTTAGTAACACAAATGATACAATGATTCCCTTTGTTTATATGATACAGAAACTCAAGGTTTTATTTATTTTCAGATCTGGTGATTTAATGTAAAAGAAAATGGCGACTCCACAGGAGAAAGCTCAGTACGTCGAATGGTTCATCGAGACGAGATCCGACACGCAAGTTCAGTGTAATTTCCGTACAAGGTAAGGAAGGAATCCACCATCGTGGACTAGTACCAGAGAGTGGTACAAGAGGTTTAAGGAGACTGGAAGTTGTCAGAAACAGAAAAGTACCGGTCGATCAAGCACTAGTGCAGCAAATGTTGAACGAGTACGTGGATCATTTCAACAAAGTCCCAGAAAATAAATTTCACGCACATCCAGAGAACTGTGACGACCAACCACCACTCGACACAGCATTTTGTATAAAACACTGAAACTTTATGCTGATAAGGTGCAGATTCTGTAGGAACTCAAACCAAATGATGGACCCAAACACAAGGTGTTTGCCTTGGAAATGCTCAATCTCATAGAGGATGACGAAGATGACCTGAAAAAGGTCATGTTCACAGAAGAAGCTTGCTTTCATGTACCAGGGAAGGTCAACCAGTACAATGTGAGGATCTGTGGCTCTGAGAACCCCCTCATTGTCATTGAACGCATACGCATCAGTCCAAAGGTCAATGTGTGGTGTGGCCTGCTCCATGACTGCTTGGTGGGTCCGTTTATCTTTGCGGAGGATACAGAGACCTCAACAATTTACATGAACATATTTGAAGGATTCACCTTCCCACAGATGGAAGACCTGCGCCCCATATCATTTTTCAACAGGACGGCGCTCTCCCTCATTGGGCCTTAGTCGTTCGAGCCGTCCTGAATGAATAATTTCCAGGTCGCTGGATTGACCGAGACAGACCAACCGCTTGGCCCCCACAATCACCAGACCCATTGAATTTTTTTCTGTGGGGGTTTGTCAAAGATGTTGTCTACAACACCAAGGTGGTAAACCTGCTGGATCCTCGTTCTCGGATCACAGCTGCGTGCGCACTGGTGGATGCAAACATGCTGAGCTGAACATCACAAGAACTCGTGTACCGTCTTGATGTCCTGTGTGTGACAAACAGAGCTCACATTGAAGTCTATTGATGGTGTGAACAAAACTGTACGAGTTTCTGTGTCATACGAACCAAAGGGTGTCGTCGTATCATTTGTTCTTCTAAATATATTAACAACCAATTTTTTCCAGATCTTTTTGGAACACCCTGCATTGTACGGAAAGTAAAAGCATGTTGAGCCATAAATAATAAAATCCTGTCAAAGTCCTTTTCAGACGTTTCAGAAGAATAAAATATTCCATCTTCAGAGGTAAGAAAAAATACAAAATGTGCAGCTGCAAAGAAATTGGCTGCACTTATTACGTCCGCCAGGAATGGCTGTGTGTTATGGTTGGGCTGCTGGGGGACCAATTGGCATGAGGTTTGGGAAAGATTTAATAAAGGGAGTGGGATTGGAGGGTGTACCTGCTTTCGGTTCTGGTGTATGGGTCATCAATTTGATGTTGTGTGTTTCATGTCTGCCCCACCCTTGGGTATCAGGCCTAACCTTTACACCCACAGGTTGGCGATGGGGGGAGGGGATGATTATGTAATCCTCGATAGGAAGCATGAACGTCGACGTGACAGATAAATTAACCCTGTGTCTGAAAGCCACGCTTGGAGGATTTCCAAGCCAGCCCGGCCAGGTTCCGAGGCTTTGAGGACTGTGTTTCGTGTTTTCCCACGCGAAGTTATGCTGTTGATTGTAACAATGCGCTGCTGCCAGCGATAGCTTGTCTCCGCATTCTACTGCTTACTGGTGCTGCGTCAACCGTGTTGCAAGTCGCTTGGATGTCTGGACAACATAATTGGCATCACAGTCACAATAGGAGATTTCATAAACCAGGTTCATCTTGTTGAGTCCATTCACCTTGTCTTCGGGCCTGGACAGCTGTGAGAGCTGTGTTGTCGGATTTTGTTGAGCTGTGTACGGAGCGTTCCCAAGGCTAGTGCATGACCCAGATTTTAACTGGTTGCAACAGATGGTTGGCATCTCTGAGGTATTGCCGACATATGGTAATGGAATTATTTAGCCAGTTCCTTAGGTCGTGGTGTGGGTGCCTTCTTATGGCAGCAAGACCAAATAAATGCTGTTGGGTAGTCACTGTTCTGCATTAAGCGGGTGATATTTTCAATTTAAGTCCGTCGGTTGTCTCAATCACTGAAGTGCAATTTGGCCCGGTCTCACAAAGTTCACACACAAGATCATTTGTGCGTTGGTGCGACAGGGTTGACGCAGCACCAGGAAGCAGTTGCATGTGGAGATAAGCTCTCGTGGGTCACGGCACAACTTCACGTGGGAAAACATGGTCGTCAAAGCCTCAGGGCACCCGACCAGGCTAGTTGGGAAATCCTCTAAACATGGCTTTTGGGCATAGTGTCGATTAAATGTCAGGTCGACCTTCATGCTTCCTTTTGAGGATTCCGTCATCGCCCACACCCCCACCTGTCGGTGCAAAGGTTAGGCCCGATACCCAAGGTCGGGGCAGACATGAAATACACGACTCCGAATCGATGGCCCAGACACCTGCATCGGAAGCAGACCCACTCTCCGGGAACCACACTCTCTTTATTAGATATATCCCTCACCTCATGCTGATTGGTCCCTCCCCCCTCCCCCACCCCTTCAGCCAAATCATAATGTGCAGCCATTCCTATGGGATGTAATACGTGCAGCTGGTTTTTCTGCAAATATACATTTTGTGTTTTATTGTCACCTCTGAGGACAGAAGATAATATTCTTCTGAAACGTCAGAATTTCAACAAATAATTTTATTCCTTACGGCTTAGCGAGCTTTTACTTGATGTACAACATGTCCCTTGAGCTGCCTATCTTCAGTCATTCACACAAACATGTGTATATATATATATATATATATATATATATATATATATATATATATATATATATATATATATATATATATATATATATATATATATATATATATATATATATATATATATATATATATAGCCTGGTGTTGGCGCAGTGGTAAGGGCAGTATTGGGACCCAAGAGGTCCTGAGTTCAAGCTCGTTGCTAGACACTGAATTAATATATGTATGTATATATATATATGTATTTATATAATGTGTATATATATAAATATATATATATATATATATCTATATATATATATATATAAATATATATAAACCAAGTCGAAAACACCAGGGGGTTGACTCAGCCTGCCATCCTTCCGAGGTCGGCGAAATGAGCACCAGTTGTACTGGGCCCGGTGTATGCCCCGGTTAGAATAGGTGTACCATATCCCTGTGTGTCGTAAGAGGCGACCAGGGTTGCGTCAGGAAGGGCATCCGGCGTAAAAACCTATGCCAAATCATTATGCGGACAACAAAACGAATTTCCATACCGGATCGGTCGAGGCCCGGGTTACCAACGACCGCCACCGGTACCGGTGGTCAGCAGGGTACCAGTGGAAATTGTGCTACTGCTGGGCGAAGGAGGAGAAGGAGACGGGAAGGCGAGTCCGGAGGCAGTGGGAGAGGGAAGGGTAGAAGTGTGGAGGTGAGAGTTGGAACCTGAATGTTGGGACGATGACTGGCAAAGGGCGAGAGTTGGCTGATATGATGGAGAGAAGAAAGGTGGACATACTGTGTGCACAAGAGACCAAGTGGATGGGGAGTAAGGCGAGGAGCATTGGAGGTGGTTTCAAACTGTTCTACCATGGTGTGGATGGGAGGAGAAATGGTGTCGGGATAATCCTGAAGGAAGATCATGTCAAGAGGGTATTGGAGGTGAGGAGAGTGTCTGACTGAGTGATGAGTGTGAAGTTGGAAAATTGAAGGGGTGATGATGAATGTCATCATTGCATATGCCCCACATATGGGGTGTGAGATGAATATAAAGAAGATTTCTGGAGTGAGTTAGATGAAGTGGTGGAGAGTGTATCCAAGGATGAAAGAGTGATTGGAGCAGATTTCAATGGACATGTTGGGGAAGGGAATAAGAGGATGAGGAGGTGATGGGGAGGTACTGTCTCAACAAGAGAAATGTGGAAGGGCAAATGGTGGTAGAGTTTGCAAAAAGAATGGAAATGGCAGTGGTAAACACGTATTTCAAGAAGAAGGAGGAACACAGGGTGACATACAAGAGTGGAGGAAAGTGCACACAGGTGGATTACATCTTAAGTAGGAGATGCAACCTGAAAGAGATTAGTGACTGTAAGGTTGTGGCAGGGGAGAGTGTAGCTCGACAGCATCGATTGGTGGTCTGTAGGATGACTTTAGAGGTGAGGTTGAGGAAGAGAGTGAGGGCTGAACCAAGGACCAGATGGTGGAAGCTGAAGGAGGAAGACTGTTGCGTGAAATTTAGGGAGGAGGTGAGACAGGCGCTGGATGGTGGTAAAGATGGGTGGGATGATTGGGCAACGACAGCAGAAGTTGTGAGGGAGATAGCTAGGAAGGTACTTGGTGTGACATCTGGACAGAGGAAGGAAGATAAGGAGACTTGGTGGTGGAATGAGGAAGTACAGGAAAGTATAAGGAAGAAGGGTTGGCTAAAAGAAGTGGGACAGTCAGAGAGATGAAGAAAGTCACAGGAGTATAAGGAGTGGCGTCGAAAAGCAAAAGAGAGGGTGGCAAAGGCCAAGGAAAAGGCATATGACGAGCTGTATGAGAAGTTGGATACAAAAGAAGGGGAAAAGGATTTATACCGATTGGCAAGACAGAGGGACCGAGCTGGGAAGGATGTGCTGCAGGTTCGGGTGATAAAGGACGCAAATGGGAATGTGCTGACGAGCAAGGAGAGTGTGTTGAGAAGGTGGATGGAGTACTTTGAGGAGCTGATGAATGAAGAAAATGAGAGAGAGAGAAGGTTGGAAGAGGTGGAGATAGTGAATCTGGAAGTGGGGTGGATCAGTAAGGATGAAGTGAGGACTGCTATGAAGAAGATGAAAAGTGGAAAGGCGGTTGGCCCAGATGGTATACCAGTGGAGGCATGGAAGTGCTTAGGAGAGATGGCAGTGGGGTTGTTAACCAGATTGTTTAATGAAGTCTTGGAAAGAGAGGATGCCGGAGGAGTGGAGATTAAGTGTACTGGTTCCGATTTTCAAGAATAAGGGTGATGTGCAGAGCTGTGGAAATTACAGAGGGATAAAGTTGTTAAGCCACACCATGAAGTTGTGGGAAAGAGTAGTGGAAGCTCGGTTGAGAGGAGAGGTGATGATCTGTGAGCAGCAATATGGGTTTATGCCAGGAAAGAGCACCACTGATGTGATGTTTGCTTTGAGAATGTTGATGGAGAAGTATAGGGAAGACCAGAAGGAGTTACACTGTGTGTTTGTGGATTTAGAGAAAGCGTATGATAGGGTGCCAAGAGAGGAGTTGTGGTATTGTATGAGGAAGTCGGGAGTGGTGGAGAAGTATGTGAGGATCGTGCAGGATATGTATGAGGACAGTGTGACAGCGGTGAGGTGTGCGGTAGGAATGACGGACCGGTTTAAGGTTAAAGTGGGATTGCACCAAGGATCGACTCTGAGCCCTTTCCTGTTTGCAATGGTGATGGACAGGTTGACGGATGAGATCAGACTGGAGTCTCCATGGACCATGATGTTCGCGGATGACATCATGATCTGTAGGGAGAGTAGGGAGCAGGCTGAATCGAGCCTTGAGAGGTGGAGGTACGCACTGGAGAGAAGGGGAATGTTAGTCAGTCGGAGTAAGATGGAGTACATGTGCGTAAATGAGAGGGAGGGTGGTGGTATGGTGCAGTTGCAAGGAGTTGAGGTGGGGAAGGTGGATGGGTTTAAATACTTGGGATCAACTGTCCAAAGTAACGGAGAGTGTGGGAGAGAAGTGAAAAAGAGAGTGCAGGCAGGATGGAGTGGGTGGAGAAGAGTTGCAGGAGTGATTTGTGACAGAAGGGTAGCTGCAAGAGTGAAGGGGAAAGTATACAAGACGGTAGTGAGACCAGCTATGTTGTATGGTTTGGAGGCGGTGGCACTAACAAAAAGACAGGAAGCAGAGCTGGAGGTGGCAGAGTTAAAGATGCTGCGATTCT
>NC_140969.1:2421823-2446823 GCF_056783735.1 Eptatretus burgeri
CACAGTGGAAGCTTTCGATGGAAGGTTTTCTCATCCGGTGCCGACAAGATCCCTCCGTGATAATTCTGATTTAGAGTGATTTAAATATTTAAATGTACAAAATTAAGTTTATAAACTGTATCAATATAATACATAAGCTTTATTGTTAGTTTGTAACTTTTAACATTAAATAAGATAGATCTCAGGAGAACACGCAAGCAAAGAGGAAGACGAGGAGGCTCAGGATCTTCCAGAATGAAAAAAGAGTGGTTTGTGAGTGTGTCGTCTGGAGTGAACGTTCTGAAAGAGTTCTTACAGAGGAGTAAGGGGCATACAAAGCTGAGTGGCGATTTGAAATTCAGAGTGGCGATTGGGAAAGCAGATGAACGTGCTCGAAACTGACAAAAATATTTCCATGAGAACAAAACCATTTGTGCTGGTCCTCATCGGAGAACCAAACCATTTGTGCTGGTCCTCATTGGAGAACCAAACCATTTGTGCTGGTCCTCATTGGAGAACCAAACCATTTGTGCTGGTCCTCATTGGAGAACCAAACCATTTGTGCTGGTCCTCATCGGAGAAGCAAACCACTTGTGCTGGTCCTCATTGGAGAAGCAAACCATTTGTGCTGGTCCTCATTGGAGAACCAAACCATTTGTGCTGGTCCTCATTGGAGAACCAAACCATTTGTGCTGGTCCTCATTGGAGAACCAAACCATTTGTGCTGGTCCTCATTGGAGAACCAAACCATTTGTGCTGGTCCTCATCGGAGAAGCAAACCACTTGTGCTGGTCCTCATTGGAGAAGCAAACCATTTGTGCTGGTCCTCATTGGAGAACCAAACCATTTGTGCTGGTCCTCATTGGAGAACCAAACCATTTGTGCTGGTCCTCATTGGAGAACCAAACCATTTGTGCTGGTCCTCATTGGAGAACCAAACCATTTGTGCTGGTCCTCATTGGAGAACCAAACCATTTGTGCTGGTCATTGGAGAACCAAACCATTTGTGCTGGTCCTCATTGGAGAACCAAACCATTTGTGCTGGTCCTCATCAGAGAACCAAACCATTTGTGCTGGTCTTCATCGGAGAACCAAACCATTTGTGCTGGTCCTCATTGGAGAACCAAACCATTTGTGCTGGTCCTCATTGGAGAACCAAACCATTTGTGCTGGTCCTCATTGGAGAACCAAACCATTTGTGCTGGTCCTCATTGGAGAACCAAACCATTTGTGCTGGTCCTCATTGGAGAACCAAACCATTTGTGCTGGTCCTCATTGGAGAACCAAACCATTTGTGCTGGTCCTCATTGGAGAACCAAACCATTTGTGCTGGTCCTCATTGGAGAACCAAACCATTTGTGCTGGTCCTCATTGGAGAACCAAACCATTTGTGCTGGTCCTCATCAGAGAACCAAACCATTTGTGCTGGTCTTCATTGGAGAACCAAACCATTTGTGCTGGTCCTCATTGGAGAACCAAACCATTTGTGCTGGTCCTCATTGGAGAACCAAACCATTTGTGCTGGTCCTCATTGGAGAACCAAACCATTTGTGCTGGTCCTCATTGGAGAACCAAACCATTTGTGCTGGTCATTGGAGAACCAAACCATTTGTGCTGGTCCTCATTGGAGAACCAAACCATTTGTGCTGGTCCTCATTGGAGAACCAAACCATTTGTGCTGGTCCTCATTGGAGAACCAAACCATTTGTGCTGGTCCTCATCAGAGAACCAAACCATTTGTGCTGGTCTTCATCGGAGAACCAAACCATTTGTGCTGGTCCTCATTGGAGAACCAAACCATTTGTGCTGGTCCTCATTGGAGAACCAAACCATTTGTGCTGGTCCTCATTGGAGAACCAAACCATTTGTGCTGGTCCTCATTGGAGAACCAAACCATTTGTGCTGGTCCTCATTGGAGAACCAAACCATTTGTGCTGGTCCTCATTGGAGAACCAAACCATTTGTGCTGGTCCTCATCGGAGAAGCAAACCACTTGTGCTGGTCCTCATTGGAGAAGCAAACCATTTGTGCTGGTCCTCATTGGAGAACCAAACCATTTGTGCTGGTCCTCATTGGAGAACCAAACCATTTGTGCTGGTCCTCATTGGAGAACCAAACCATTTGTGCTGGTCCTCATTGGAGAACCAAACCATTTGTGCTGGTCCTCATTGGAGAACCAAACCATTTGTGCTGGTCATTGGAGAACCAAACCATTTGTGCTGGTCCTCATTGGAGAACCAAACCATTTGTGCTGGTCCTCATCAGAGAACCAAACCATTTGTGCTGGTCTTCATCGGAGAACCAAACCATTTGTGCTGGTCCTCATTGGAGAACCAAACCATTTGTGCTGGTCCTCATTGGAGAACCAAACCATTTGTGCTGGTCCTCATTGGAGAACCAAACCATTTGTGCTGGTCCTCATTGGAGAACCAAACCATTTGTGCTGGTCCTCATTGGAGAACCAAACCATTTGTGCTGGTCCTCATCAGAGAACCAAACCATTTGTGCTGGTCTTCGTTGGAGAACCAAACCATTTGTGCTGGTCCTCATTGGAGAACCAAAGCATTTGTGCTGGTCCTCATTGGAGAACCTCATTTACAATCTGTGTGAACCCCTGCTCATTGGCCAGCCGGTTCTTAAAAGAGTGTGGCCCCACGTTTTGCTTGGCGAACCCCATGAGAAGCCAGGAATAATGAGGCTCAGGAGGTAAAACGTGGTATAAAGAGCACCTTGAATTTACTCTGTGATAAGCTCAGAATACCTGATGCTATTGCGACAGACTTGGGGATACACTGCACAATGCTGTTGCCTAAGTTTGTCTCTTCGTGCAGGACTCCCTGTCTGAATGGTGGAACATGTGAGGATGCAAATGGATGGGCTGAAGAGCACACCTGTACCTGTCGTCCGGGCTATTTGGGTGAACGCTGTGAGTTGACTGCTCAATCGGACGCCTGCTCGGGACTCTGTGCCAATGGAGCCCGATGCCGTGTGCTTCCTGGTCGTGTTCCACGCTGCGAATGTGCTCCGGGCTTCGTTGGGCGTCTGTGCATCAAACACCTGCCGTGCTCTCGGCTCCCTGCCGATGCACCCTGCGTCAATGGAGGGAAATGTGGGGCTAGTATGGACGGGACTTTCCATTGTATCTGTCCGTGGGGATTCTTCGGCAAGCGGTGTGAACAAAGAACAAACACAAGAGTAGAAAATATTACAAACAATTTGTTGATCCAAAATGAGAAGGTGAAACTGGAGTCACCGGCAGAGGACAAGCAAAGGTTGTTGCACATTACCCTAATGCAGACCCAAGCTGGTAATTGGGATGCATACTCAAAAACATGGTGGCTTGTGTTGGGCTTGCTCGCCACATTTGTCATGCTGGTGTTGGGGAGTATTGCAGGAATTCTGTGCAATGCTCCCTGTGAAGCTTGGGCGACGAGAGTTCTTCACCTGAGCCGGTTGCCCCCGCTTGAAGGACAACACGATGAGTTGTTACGAGACAATCTCGTAAGTCCTGCTCGACTCAAGCTCACAAACCAGCAACGAGCTTCTCAAACAAGAGCTACATCTCCATCCAAAGAGCTAGCATGATTTTCAGCATCACAAGGACCTCATCACCATCGCTCACCCAACCTGTTATCCTCAACCTGAGATCCTATCCCATTGAAGAGGTTCCATTCACACTGCCCTCTGTCAAGGCTAATCACCGGATTGTCCTCGCAAGGAGAACATGTTTGTGCTTCTGAAATCGAGTGACACGAATACTTCGGTGATGGTAACTACTAACTACTCAACTGTTGAATCATCAGTGACGCTGCTCCACTGGAATACGACGACCTGAGAGATGAAGCCCAGCTGATAAAAAGGGAAGTTAGTTAGTTGTTTTTTTAACCGAATATACCAGCATGCCGACAAGATGGCACAGATGTTGTACAATTGTCCTGGACAGCTCGGGTTTAGGTTTGATCCTGGACCTCACTTTAAACTGTTCAACTAGTATTTGCAGCTAGAGTAATGCACCACTCACTGAGTGCGTTGTCTTATCACATGGGAGATTAAGCTGAGGATACATTTGTTAACTGGTGAATGTTAAAGATCCCACTCTTTCGAGAGAGTCGGCGAATTATTGCCGACACTCGGAAAACAAAGTACTTCTCCAACCCAGAGAAGTGGAGTGGTGCACCCGTCTCCAACCCGTGGAGTGGTGCACTAAGGAGAAGGAGTGGAGTGGAGTGGTCCACTAAGGACTCACTATATATTTTTACACCACTCTTATGGACTCCTTGAACATGTATTCAATGCAAGAGGCGATAGGACTCGTTATATGAGCTGGATGCATCACATTGCAAATTTCATGCTTTCATGTATGACACATTTATGTCAGCAATACGTTCCAGTGGCGACGTCAATGACATCCTGTCGCTGTTAAGCCAAGAATGTTCGTATATATCAATAGTTTCAGGTCAAACAAGAAAACATGGTTCTCATGGTACAATATGCTATATCTAACCCATCACTCGTGCACCTGCCTGCAGGTATCGGCTGTTGTCGACACACACACACACACACACACACACACACACACACACACACACACACACACACACACACACACACACACACACACACACACACACACACACACACACACACACACACACACACACACACACACACAGTGTCTTGTTGTACATACGCATCGCATCACCACGGTTGTACAATACATTGTAGAGTAGAACATGTATCAGATGTCCATCAGAAAAGGTGAGACAAGATGCATCACCTGTGTAACTTCATCAATCCTGTATACAAGTTGAGTTACCTGAACATCCACACCTGAGGGCCCTGTGTCTGACGGCTCTACCTTACTCAGATGTTATAATTTAAATTGTTCCGTGATTATATGGATATATTATTTATTGCTGTACACAGACTTGTGTATCATGACGTGTGTCCAAGATGTGTCTGTGTCGTTCTTTGTAAATGCTGTTTATACATCGTACTATCTCTAAAAAATTAATGAATAAAAGGATCATTATTTTCATTCTGGAGTTCAGTTTGTGACTGTTTAAAGATTTGTGCATTGAAACTCATACAAGGTATGTGATCTGATTATCTTCATGAAACAACGTGTAATGTGACCTGTTACAAGTCATCTTCCCTATCTGAAATCATAAATATCAGTGTGTGTGTGTGTGTGTGTGTGTGTGTGTGTGTGTGTGTGTGTGTGTGTGTGTGTGTGTGTGTGTGTGTGTGTGTGTGTGTGTGTGTGTGTGTGTGTGTGTGTGTGTGTGTGTCTCCTCCATAACTCCAACACCATGAAACCTAGCAGGCTGAAACTTTGCATGCAAACTAAAGAAAACTCCATGTAAGTGTGTGTATGAGTGAAAATTGTGTGTTTGGGTTAATTAAAACACCCCTTTTGAAGATAATTAATTAACGGCATTATTTAATCATATCCTTCATCAGGCACATCCTGGGCCACCTCACTCTCTCTCGTTGGGGTCTTAATTTGCCATTTTGTTCGGCCTGCTCAAAAATGCCTCGAGTTGGAACAGGCTGTAACGGTTTATTAATCACTAGCAAATACAACCTGTCACTTCGCTGATGGGGGCTATGAAGGAGGGGGGTTGAGAGATTGAGGGAAGGGAGAGAGAGAAAGAGAGGAGGCAGGAGGGAGGGAAGGTAGGAAGGGGGGGAGGTGAGGAGAGCTGTGCCTCATCAAACGTTGCTACACCACAGGGAGGAGGGATGAGAGAGAGAGAGAGAGAGAGAGAGAGAGAGAGAGAGAGAGAGAGAGAGAGAGAGAGAGAGAGAGAGAGAGAGAGAGAGAGAGAGAGAGAGAGAGGAAAAAAAAAAAAAAAAAAAAAAAAAAAACAAAGGAGAGAGAGAAAGGTGAGGGGTGGAGGTGGGGTGAGGAAAGAGAATGATATGTTATGCTTAATGACCGAACATAAAAAAAAACAATCTCATGTCAGAACAGCTGTACACACAATGACACAACAGAGTTTTTAATGTAATCTGCTGGCATATCTACAAAAACTTTGATATCCCAGTTCAAAGAAAATTGTGGGAACATGAACCAAAAGCATGGACTGAAAACATGGAAGTATAATTCACGTACAAACTAATGATACCATCGAGCGTGAACATCGAAAACAAAGCGTTGTGACCAGACATCATACTTCGGTCAAAAAAAAGAGAAGGCATTGCTGATTGAGGTGTTTAATACCGGTGATTTTGGACTAAACGATGCAGACATCAAGAAAATGACAAAACACCAAGACCTCATGAATGAAGTGAGAAGATCCTGGGAGGTGAAGAATGCCAAAGTTGTTCCAGTGACAGGTGGAGCTCCAGGAATGATGACGAAGAATCTCACAGAGATATTAAACATAGGGGCAATACCCCTGGGCGCTCACCTGGTAGTGGCTGGATAAGATAACCAGGCAACCACTGGTTGGCGTGGATGATCCGCAAAATATATAATGGAGAAGAAAGTAAATTCCTTTGGATGTTTTTTTTAATACCATGAACAAACCTTGGTACATCGCGGGTGATAAAGGTTGTGGTCATGTTTCATCGAAATTGTATGTGTGGCTTCAGAAAATAAAGCAAATACATATTTTGGGGGGCAATCCCCCCCCCTGCACCCCATAGAACCCCTTCGACCCCAATTTTTCAATGTCGTGAACAAACTTTGGTACATCATGGGTGGTGAAGATGGTGGTCAAGTTTCAACGGAATTGCATGTGCAGTTTTGGATAAGAAATCAAGCACATATTTTGGGGGGCAACACCCCATAAATCCCCTTAGAACAGATTTTTCTAATGTCATGAACAAACTTTGGTACGTCATGAGTGATGAAGGTTGTCGTGAAGTTTCATCGGAGTTGTGTGTATCGTTTAAGAAGAAAGTAAATACCTCTTTGGGGAGGAAACCCACTCCCCCCCATAAGCTCCCTCTGTAGACCCCTTCAGACCCCGTTTTTTTAATGCCATCATGGGTGATGAAGGTTGTGGTCAAATTTCATTGAAATCGTATGTCGTTTCTGAGAAGAAGTTGCAAGTATTTGTGACTGGACGGAGGGACGGAGGGACGACGCGCCATCACATAAGCTCCCTGGAAATACTTTGCAGGTGAGTTAAAAACCATCCCTGAGAATATTATGACAAACAAACTACAGTTGGAAGCCGTCCGGGCCTCAGTGACGATCCCGAAGAGAGCTCTCACCCTTTCCCCTTTCAGCGAGGCATCCGTCAGGGCTGTGCGCTATCAGGCATGCTCTACAATCTATCCGTTGAACCCTTATTCGTTTTACTTCGGAACTCCGTGTTAGGAGTCTCTCTTTCACAAAACTCCAAAGTCGTTGTTTCAGCTTATGCTGATGATATTTGTGTTGCTATTGTAAATCAAAAAGATGTTTCTGAGGTCTCTCGTTGCCTTACCCAGTTTGAGCTTGCTTCTACTGCAAGGGTAAATTGGAAAAAAGTGTAGCTTTCTGGGTGGGCCCAAGATCGCCTTCCTCGTCCCCTGCCTGTTTTACCAAGAGGAATACAGTGGAGTAGTGAGGGGTTTAAATATTTAGGCTTATTTCTAGGAATTGAAGCGTATGAACAAAAAAATTGGGAGAACTTCCTGGAAAAATTAAATTGAACCTGGCAAGGTGGAGAAGATTGTACCAATTTCTCTCGCTTAAGACACGGGTATCAATCATAAACAACCTGGTGGTTCCATTTATTTGGCATAAAGTCATCCCACTTGAACCTCCGAGATACTTGGTCACAGGCATTCAGAGGGTTCTCACTGATTTTTGTCTGGGGTGGCCACCATTGGCTGGGCCCAGACGTGGTCTGCAGACCCCGAAATGCGGGTGTTCAAAATCTGATTCATATCCCAAGTTGGATAATGGCATTCCGAATTTCCACGGTTAAGCGCCTACTGTACGGTGAGTGTGTTCCTTGGCGACATCTCAAAAACGCCTGTTTGCAGAAAGTGGAAGGTCTGAAATATGACCGTGAACTCTTCCTCATCGACCTGCAACACGTTGACATGTCTCAGCTCCCCAGTTTTCATCAGAGCCTTTTGAATGCTTGGCAAGTCCTCGAAGTGCAAGGTTTAGAGATATCATACGATGCCCAAAAGTTTGTACATGAGCCATGAGTTCGGAATCCTTTATTCTCTAGAATTTCAACCTCCAGGTCGTTTATGCATTGTTTCACCAGTGTTGGAATCAACAGAGTGCGAGACCTGTTGTAGCCATCCTTGAATGTCTGGCAACCTGTAAGCTCACTTTTATTAAAAACTGGTGTTCGTTCTGCTCGTATTGTGGAAAATGTCTTGAAAGCAGTAATTCAAACCTTTCATAGACTAAACATCGGGTGGACTGGGGTGGATGAAGTGGTAGACTCACTTCTCTATTTCCCTGAACTTCAAATTGTCTCAAAAAAAACAAGAGGGTGTGGAAATTCAGAGAAAATTGGTGTGTTTCACGTCATGGGGAAAACGGCTATCTACAACACATGTCTGGAAGCATGTATACCTGGTTTTACAAAACTGGTGAAAAATCGGTGGAATGAGACCTTACCTGGTGGAGCTTTTTAAACTCCAGTGTGGAACAAAATGTATATTTCTCTAACTCTTGGGAGAACTGGAGACCTGAATTGGAGACGAGAACATCAAGCCCTGGTCACACAGACATTACTCCATAAGTTTAATTCTTCTCTTCTAATTTTTTGTCCTTTTTGTGATTTGATTGAAAATGTTGCCCACGTTTTTATTGAATGTAAGAGATCGGTACCCCTCTTTCTCTTCCTTCAACAGCTTTTCGATAAATTTCATCTTCCTTTCCAGTCTTTATTTCTGGAATAGGGTGGAATTATTGAAGTAAACCAGTCCTCTCGTTTTTGTGTTTTCTGTTGGATATTGCTAAACTGGCAATTTATAAAACCAGGAAAGCAAAATTGAAGGGGAAAAAATGCAAATGTGCTTTTGTGCTTTGAAGGTATGGTTTCGGCACGAGTAAAAATGGAGCAGGCTTATCTTTTGAGCCTGGATATTGTGGGTGATCAGTGGTACACTGATGAGGTTTTGAGTTTCTTTTTGTGATGGAATCTGTTTGTAAAAGTGTAAAGTACTTACACTTACTTTTTGCATATATGTGTTATTCTGTGGTGGTTTTTGACATGAACAGACACCCTTGTTTGTATTGCTTTTGGTTCACGAAAAAAATATTTTCCCGAAAAAAAAAAAAAAGTTACCACTATATTCGTTATTGTTGTCTGTCTGTCTCTGTCTGTCTGTCTGTCTGTCTGTCTCTGTCTGTCCTGAGCATAGCTCCGTGGGTTTTGATCTGATCCTGATAAAATTTTGGTGGGAGGTTTATATCATGATCTCGTCGTGTTTTCCTGAGAATGGGCGTAGTGCGCCCATTATGAGCGGAGCCACGCCCAAAAAACATGTTTTTAAGGGGGTAGCCGCTTTCAATTTGCATCTTCTCCGAGGGGGTTTGTTGAATCTGACGGGTTTCGATATTTGGTTAGCCCAATGGCACCTGCATAGCCCCACGGAGCTCGATTTTTTTTTTCCATATTCGTCACAATGTCACGAACTTAGAAAATTGCGAATTTTGACATAAAAATTTATCTTCTCCGAGGGGGTTTGTCGAATCATCTGGCTGGGGTTTCGGTATTTGGTTCGCCCAATGGCACCTGCATAGCCCCACGGAGCTTGATTTTTTTTTTCATTTTCGTGTCAAGGTCACAAGGTCACGAACTTAGAAAATTTCGAATTTTGACATAAAAAATCGTACGACCGCCCAAACTTTGAGAGCTCGGATTTTAATGTTTTTTTTATGCATAATCTTGAGGTCATTCCCCACCTAAAGTCTTGAAACCATTTTGCTCTATCTCGAACACCTTGCCCGTGGCGCCCCCTTCAAGTTTGTTTTTACACTGATTTCATCAAAGTATGGATAATCCGAGGAGTGCGAAATGCCATATAGCCGATATGACGTTATATTGTTCCTGGAATGTTCCAGAGGAAGTTTTGCACCAAAGGTCATAATCCTTGACCTTTGACCTTTAAAGTTCACAAAGGTCAAATTTTCAAAGTTGTGGGAATCGAACCGGGTTTTCGACCTTCTTCGACGAACTAACTCCATTAAGCTATAGCACGTATCCTGTTTCCTTATTTTAATGTCCACAACATTGTTTTGTGACCTTTAAAGGTTATGCAAAGGTCAAATTTTGAAAGTTGTTGAACGAAACCTGGTTTTCGACATTTTGCAGCTAATAACCTGTCACTCATACCACATCATGTTGATCATTTTTATAACTTGGTCAAACATTATCACATTGTCTCATCCTTGACTTCTGAAACAATCAACATCGTCAAATACGGCTCGTGAACCATCGTCGTCTTCAGACTTGTGTTGATTTTATTTTTGCTGTAAAATCGTTTGGATTTGTTTTTGGAGTGTGCTTTTTCTGGTGTGTTTTGATACTTTTATAATAAAAGCATACAAAAGTTAAGTCTCTCTCCCCATCTCCCCCCTCTCTATCTCTATATCTCTCTCTCTATATCTCTATCTATCTCTATCTATCTCTATCTATCTCTATCTATCTCTATCTATCTCTATCTATCTCTATCTATCTCTATCTATCTCTATCTATCTCTATCTATCTCTATCTATCTCTATCTATCTCTATCTATCTCTATCTATCTCTATCTATCTCTATCTATCTCTATCTATCTCTCTATCTCTCTATCTCTCTATCTCTCTATCTCTCTATCTCTCTATCTCTCTATCTCTCTATCTCTCTATCTCTCTCTCTATCTCTCTCGCTCTATCCTCTGCTCTCTCTCTCTCTCTCTATCTCTCTCTATCTCTCTCTATCTCTCTCTATCTCTCTCTATCTCTCTCTATCTCTCTATCTATCTATATATCTATCTCTCTATCTCTCTCTATCTCTCTCTATCTCTCTCTATCTCTCTCTATCTCTCTCTATCTCTCTATCTCTCTATCTCTCTATCTCTCTATCTCTCTATCTCTCTATCTCTCTATCTCTCTATCTCTCTATCTCTCTATCTCTCTATCTCTCTATCCCCTCTCTCTCTTCTCTTTGTATCCCCCCCCACCCCTCAGCCACTTATTATTCCTCTCAGCGAAGCAATGGGTTGTATTTGCTGGTGATGAGTAATTCTGCTGGGCTGAGACTGGAAATGATGGAAAATTATGTTTTTTATTCCCCTGAAATATTGAAGGCTCATTGAGGAGCAAATCTTCCATCCACATGTTAGTCAAGAGTACATTGAAAGGCATTATTTGTACTGTTATACGAATTACAAGTGAGTGAAGGAAGACCATGAAACGATCATTGTTATCATACTGTATGTATATAGTTGAGTCCTCAGATCCTCACATTTTGGGATTTCCTCAGGTGGGAAGATCAAACAAGCCAAATTTTAAATTTGAGGTGCTTGCTGTGGCCTCCGCCTGTGAAAATGAGGATAAAGAAGCAAGTGTTTATTGTTCAGTAGAATATGTGATTTTCTCCACTGTATACTCGGCGAGGAAGACAAAGGAAACTAATTGTTTTCAATTCCAGTCCCTTTGGGATGGGGATGTAACGTATGTGACCGAATGCCAATAAACTGACCCCCTGCAGCTGATTGAAGCAAAGCGATGATGATGCCTTTTGTTTTCTGGTGTTACTCTTCAGAAACATCTTGGTGATAAAGATCTGTCATCAGTAAGTTACATGAATGCTGTGATTGATGGATTCGTCTGTGTAACTAATGAATTATATAATAGTTAATTCATGTCTTGCCTTCCAAAGTTTATGAAGGAGAAGCTGGATACACGCAAGACCATCTCGATTTTGATATTTGTACAGTTTTGTAAAAGCGTATCATTACCACCGTCATCTCACGCTTTCTCCTATTTCCAACTCTAAAATTGTGTACCCCTGCTGGGACTCTCCCCCACACAACCCTCCCACACCCCCCCTTCCCCCTTTCATCTGCAGCTACTTTTCTCAGACTGTGGTGGGAGAATCAATAAATCATTGCCCTCGTGTTTCTATATCACCCCAGTCTGTCTGTTGTTCCTTTAAACTGGTGTTCGGCTCTTCATGAACCCAGACACGCGTTTAAAAAAAAAAAAGTGGATTCATTTTAAGCAAACACCAGAAAGACCTAACAATAGGCTATGCAAGCTGGTCATCAAGTCTCAACTCAGCTGAACAACAGAATACAGTGACCACAAGACTTATCTCAAAGAAGCACAGAATATGCAGCACAACTCCACAATTATTTTGCACACACTGCATCACCTGTGTGTGTGCGTTGCTCATTTCATATTCGGATTCCTTATGATGACTCGAATGCAGTATTTGGTGTTCCGTTTGATTATTAACCTCCGCCATCCAAGATCGGAGGTTACTGTTTTCACCCCTTTCTGTTTGTTTGTTTGTTTGTTTGTTTGTTTGTTTGTGAACAGTATTACGGAAAAACTCCGCGACGGATTTCGACGAAACTTGGTGGGGGGTTAGGTATTGTCCAAGGATCATGCCATTCAATTTTGGACTTGGTCCCCCCCCCAAAAAAAAATTGTTGGAGAAATTTTTTTTCTTTTTTTGCATTTCTACATGTTTTAAGTGATTTCCAACCCCCCCCAAAAAAAATTGTTAAAGAAAAAAAATTTTTTTTTTGCATTTCTATATCTTTTAAGTGATTTCCACCCCCCCCCAAAAAAAAATTGTTAGAAAAAGAAATTTTCAACTTTTTTTTAACAAAATTTCTATTTCTTTTTTGCATTTCTACATGTTTTAAGTGATTTCCAACCCCCCCCCCCCGCCAAAGAAAAATGGAGAAAAGAACTATAACTCTGTCAGCACTGTTGACATCATATTTAATGAATAAGATATAAGGTTCACTTGAGTGACCCAGCAGTATTGGCGGCGGAGGTTTTGCACTCTACCGAGTGCTCCCCCTCTCGTGTTTGTCCTGTTATAGGTGCCTCCACTGTACCCCTTCCTGCTCCCTCTTCCTCTGCAAAGCTTACCTGGACCAGCTCATCTTGGTCCACCATCGTCCGTACTAACGATTAACTAAAATTTCCCCCCTAAAGGCCCAGTCACACCTTGACGTTTTAGCCAGCGATGGCAACGTATTAAAATGTATGTAAAACGCTGGCTTACGTTGAACTTTTGATGTTTTTTTTAAAGATTCGGACGTATTCATAACGAGTTGGTCTTATGTATAACGCATTGGTAACGGACGCAGAACGTTTCGTTGTGTTATAGATAACTTATACCAATGAATGCTGAACCTGTTGTCGGCCTACACAACCGATGCCCAACGATAGTCTAACTCAGGCATAGTGCGTTGCACGCATCGCCGACGATGTCGTGACGTAGCCTATTAAAAGGCTGACGCACAACGACTCGAATCATAACTGCCATAGAAATGGAAATGACAACATCGCGGTCACACCTTGGCGATCTTGCCAGCGTATGCCGACCGAAGAAAAATGTGTCTAAAACGTTGGGGCACGTCAAATACGGTATGAGTAAGTTTGGTATACGTGAGTAGAACGCTAAAGTACGCTATCATACGTCGTAGTAAGTAGAGTACGTCAAGAAATTTTAAACATGTTCAAAATTTTACGACGTACTCGGCGTATGACACACGTTCCGCATGCGATGGGGATAAGTTTTACACACGATATGTGGACGCTTACACACGTCCACAAAGGTTACTCATAAGCTACTCATAAGTCGAAACACGTCGCGGTAATATCTTTTTTACGCGAAACTTATTTCTAACTTATGTTTGACGTGCTTTGAACCAATTCTTTACGTAGTCCCAACACACATCGACGTATGTAGACGTATTCCAATGACGTCTTCTGGTCGACAAAAAAAATAAATGAATGTGTTTCTAGGTTACAACTGCCATATAAAGACGTGTTCCCAGCGGTTTTGGGAATTGGTATATAAAAATGGTGTTCATAAAAGGGGAACCCAACAGTGTTTTCGAGTCCTTTTTGAGTCGATGTCCATGTCAGCAGTATCAGTATCAGTGTCAGTATCAGTATTAGTATTAGTATTAGTAGTAGTTTGTTCATGTTGGCAGTAGTAGGTGAGTGTGAGGGGGATGGTGTGGGTTATGATTTATCCTCCTTGCGTCCGCGTGTCCACGGGTAGGAGACATCTTTTCACCATTGTTCGAAGTTCTTCGCGGCTAATTTTTTATGGGGCTTTTTCAACAATGAGCTATAGCTTGTTTTTACGATTTAGGTCTATTCATAATGGGTTGGACAAATGCACAATGAACTAATAATGTGCATAGAGCGCTTTGATTACTTATAGATACGATATAACAACGAATAATTATCGTGAAGCCGGCGTTCACAAACTATGCCCAACGATAGCCTAACTTATCCATATCGTGCGGCAGTTTATCTTTGCCGGTGACGTGGGGTTTGCTATTCATAGGCTGCCACTCAACGATTTAAATCGCTCAAACCCCACTATTGAAAGTAGACGCTTGCGCTCAACAATTGGATTTTTTTTTTACACTCAACGACTTTTAAACGGAACCACTCTGCTATTTTCATTGTTTACAATGAACGATTTAAACTGCTGTCACTCGCCTTTGTTTTTTGACACTGGGGTTTTGAAATTTGAAGCGTTTCTTCTGAACGTGTTAAATCGCTCAAACTCGACTATTTTAAATAGACGCTGCCGATGGACAATTGGAATCATAGCCAAGCTAGACATCGAAGTGTGAACATCCTCGTCATGCCGAAGAAAAGTTTGAAGAATGCTGCAAATAAGTGTCCTGGCCGTGGCCGTGGACGCTGACGCAAGGACGATCCATTATACCGAAGTCTTTCAGCCTATGAGTAACTTAAAAGTAACGTCTGTCGACGTGTGGCAACGATCGCGTAACGTGCCAACAACACGTTAATCATAGGTTAGAAATGAGTTTCGGGTACGCTAAACATTACCTCGGCGTGTCTCAACTTATGATTAACTTACAAGTAGCATGTGTTGACGTCTGTCAACGATCGCAGACCGTGCATACAACTTGTGGCCAGCGTAGCGGAACGTGTGAGTCATACGCCGGCATACGGCGTGAAATTTCAAGCATGAAAAAATTTGAGGACAACCGAAAAGTACAACGTTTAAAGCCAGCGTACAACGACGTATGGCAGTGTTTCTCAGCGTGCTCTCAATGTTATCAAAACTTACCCATAACGTATTCAACGTGTGCCAGCGTTTTAGAAAAAAAATTCAAAAATCGGCATACGTTGGCTAAAACGTCAAGGTGTGACCGGGCCTTAATATGCTCTTTATAATTTTGTGGATGTGCTCGTCACCCACAAGACCAAATCTCACTCCTGACATCAAATTTTAAGTTTGATGTTGGGGGTGCCGTACTCGCACTCTTGACAACAAATTGTTACGGATCCGGAGTTCAAGTTTCGCCACAAGGGAAAGCGCTCGAGTTCTTCCCAAAAATCCGATCCTGAGACCAACGAGCATGGACAACTCCACGCGCCGGTGGGTTCTAAACAGCCACAAGTGCTGATTGGTACCACCAATCTTGGCAGGGTTCACACTACTTTGTGTGTTACCATTACGGGGGAATTGGCAGCATCATAGGAGGTGGGGGAAGGGGGGGCTCGTGTCCTCGATGTGTACTTGAGTTACCTTTGTGTTAGGTGCAGCCGAGCAGAGCCGCCGAGTACGCAACGGTTAACAAGAGCCAAGCAGTAGGGTAAAACTTATGGAGAAAAAGACTGGACAAACCAGGTACATCCATAATAGTGGGGTGGCTTAGCTGATCAATTGTGCACTTTCCCTTGAAAGCATGAAACTTGGCACATGGTTAGAGTAATACAAAACAAAGATTTTTAGTCCAGGGGCCACTGGAAATTGCACCCCGTATGGTGGCCATCTTGGATTTCAAAATAGCTGCCAGTGTGGACCTGTTTTGTTAAATATCTCCTTAACTAGTACAGATATCGAGACAGTTGAACCGCCTATACGTACATTCTACAGCTCTAGAAAGCCAATGGTGACATAAAATGTTTGAAAATTGTGGCTGCCATCTTGAAATCAAAGATGGCCGCCATTGACAAACTATTTTGCTCATTATCTCATTAAGTAGTAAAGATATCAATACAGTTTTAACGCCTATATACCGCATTTTAGGGGTCTAGGAATCCAATGATGACATATAATGTTTGTAAATTGTGGCTACCATCTTGAAATCCAAGATGGCCACCATTGACAAACTATTTTGCTCAATATCTCATTAAGTACTAAAGATATCAACACAGTTTTAATGCTTATACCTACGTTTTAGGGGTCTAGGAATCCAATGGTGAGATTGAATATGTGGCAGCTATGTTATAATTAATCCAAAGGCTAACATAAACTATCATCAGTAAGCACAATATGTGAAGGAATGAACCATCAAGAAAACATCACAAGCAGTTGGCAAAAAACCACAGTTACCGTCACTTGACTTTTCTTGTCTCTGTTGCATTCCCCATCACAAGAACAAAGTGACGTGCATGGAAGTGCAGACTTCTTGCACCTGCAGCGATCAGTGCATCCTTTTGAGCATCCTCACCGGATAAGTTCATTGCGGATCTTTGCGGCTTCCGGTAGTGTTGTCCAAATCGGTTTAAACTGACCGCCGGATGTTATTTCCCAACCCCACTCACTTGGGAGCTCAGGCTGTGCATGCAATGCCTGGCCCCAGCATAATGCTCCTTGGTGCACTGCACGCCTAGCATGCTGCACCAGAGCGTGGTGTGTAGGCGGAATTGATTCCAGAGGTCTGCCTTTCTTTGCAAACGGTTTCTTTCGTGCTGTATTAATGTCACTACATGTACTTGTGCGATAATACATCAAAATGACGAATCTTGCAATAATGTTCATACAGGACTCTGTTATATCTGTTTGTTCATGGTTGACTTCAGATAGTGCATCTGTGAGCTCTGGGAATGACTCCCATACAGCCCACGCAGTTCGCCTCCCACGCCCAGCAAACGCTGACACAGTGTCACATCCTGTCAGTGCATGAAACATGGGGAGGACCTTAGACTTCTCAGGGCCGAGAGCAGTGGCGATGTCATGTGCAGGGAGGAATCGCAAGCTCTTCCCTGTTCCAAAGGCTAACCATATCTTCACAGAAAGTCTCTGAGTTGCCATAACTGCAAGTACGACAACATCTGTATCAACGGTTCGGATTAGGATCCTGTCATTCCCTCTCTGTGCCACATCAGCTGCATGGAGGAACATGCGGCCATCTACTTCTTCTTGGCTGTATGGAGCAAGTGATTCTAGATTCGTGCGTGGTGGAGCAGTAAGAACCTCTGTTTCCAGTGTGACAACTAACTCTTTGCTCTGGTCTTCAACTGACTTGATTATTTCATTGGACAGGAAACTGAAAAGTTCTGTCTTGTTTTGGTCGACACGAAGAAAATTCTGCCATTGTCCAGGAACTGCAACTGAGGTACCCACACGTCGACGAACTCCCCTGCCACGCTTTTCTCGGGTCATGCTCTTCAGACTTTCAGGTAGGTAACGGTCCCACACCAGGTCAAGTCGGGTTACAGATTTGTACTGGGAGAGAACAAATGGGATGAATACCCCTTTAGCATATTCCCCAAAGTTCTTCGCTGTTCCAGGCTTTAGCATTTGAACAATCGCTGCCCCTCTGTATTATGCATGTAACCTCTGGAGCCTGTGTACTTGCTGGAGACAATTTCCTCAAATCATTGCAAAAGATCACTCTTTGTTCCAGTTCCGAAGCTTCCCTGCCTGGGACAGGCTGATGAGCTTGCGATGTCTTTTGTGTCGAGAACCACAATGTCAGTGGTTTCTTCAAGAAATGGATTACCAATGTTTTGTACCCTACGAGTGTTGCTTCACCTTGTTCACCTTTTCGTTGACTGGGAAACTGAACCTTTTCAGTGGTGTTCTGTTGACAAAGAATGCAGAGTTCCCAATGAGTAACTCGACCCATTTCAGCATCTGGCTTAGATGGATCCACAAGTTCGATGTGCTTTGCCATCTCCAGTTGCAGATGAACGGGCCGATGTCGGGTTGATCACTTGTGCAGTCACCATAACAATGGATGATGTCCCTGAAATGAGTAGATGCATAACTATTACCAGTTTCATAGTTTGATCAATATTTTAAAGCATCAAAAATTTATTTGTCTCTGAAATGTGAGCATAGACCTTTAGAGCAAAATAGCTGTGGATGGCAGGATTTCAAGATGGCAGCCACAATTTTCAAACATTTAATGTCACGATTGCATTCCTCGAGCCCTAAAATGTAGTTATAGGCGTTTCAACTGTCTCGATACCTGTACTAGTTTAGGAGATATTTAACAAAACAGGTCCACAGTGGCGGCCATTTTGAAATCCAAGATGCAATTTCCGGTGGCCCCTGGACTAAAAATCATTGCATGGTGTGTTACTCTAACCATGTGCCAAGTTTCATGCTTTTAAGGGAAAGTGCACAATCGACCTGTTTTTTGGGGCTAAGCCGCCCCACTATAGTGAGAGCAATTTATTTATAAAGCGAGGGCAAGGAAAGGCATGTGGAACAATAAAGGTTTTATTACAAAAGCAATATGTACACAGCAGGGGAAAGCAAGAATTGATGAGGTGCGGCAAAAGAAATGCAAGTATTTACAAGACAAAGACACAGGGCAGAGCTCTTCCGATACTAAACTTCTAAAATCTTAATTATGTTAACATGATAGGTGCCATCAGACACACACCCAAGGAAATTAGAAAGCGAGAGAAAGTACGAAGTGTTGGCGACCTCTGATACCTTGCGCGGTCGAAGGACCAATGCAACCCAATCGCTGAGGAGGGGGAGGGAGGAGGAAAACGGAAGGTGCTTAACATGCATGATTGCAGGTGGTGTGATGAGGTGTGATGATTGGCAGATGAGGTGTAAAGATTTAGGTCAGGTTTTGAAATGAGGAAAGAATGTGTGAGAGGATTGACTTAATGGGAAATGTAAGGTCTGCACGTATAAGTGTAAAATGGAAACCGGCGAGGCTCGGTCTCGTTTTCTTGCTTGTCCAGCGCTCCGCTCCATAGACTCTGTTCCGCTCCGTGGCCCCAAGAACAAAAGGCGGGCCAGATGCGAGATAAGAGCGGATGGGCCAGATCAGAGAAGGGCGGGCAAAAGAAGAGGGCGGGCCAGATCAGAGCTTTCTTTTATACTTCCCTAGTGGGGGTGGCACTTGAGAGCGGAACAGGCAGGGCGATGGGTGTTTCCCCACGCTCTCATTGGCACATGGGCTAGGACCACTGTGTTGGCCCCGCCCCGACGAGGATTTCACACCTGAAATTGCCTAATTTGCTCCACACTTTGCCATCGAAGGAGCTCCTAGATTAACTTGGGGGTGATCGCATCTGGTGGCATCCTCCAGCCATGAACATGCATTGACACCAAATGGGAGCCACAGTTGAGCGGAACACCAGGGCTATCCCCACAACATTGAACTGCACCCAGCGCATATTCGTACCCCAGGCTAGATGCCAGAACATCCAGCTCCGAGTATATACAAGGGTACGGGCCACTCCCTTGTCTCCTGCCAGTCCAGAGGGAGGTGGTGGTCGTTGGTGATGACGGTGGTTGAGTGATGGCAGCGGTGGTGTAGCATAGCGATTGTAGTGCGGTGAGTTTGTGATAGTGATTGTGGTCGAGATTGGGGCATCAATGGTGAGTGTAGGCGAGCTTGGTTTGTGGTCTGATGATGTGAGGATTATTATGAAGGCATTGCGATGGTTGTAGAGATGTTATCGTCTTGTGGTTCGAGTACGGCGAAGGTCTAAGGTGATGGGTCAGAGAATAGCACGAGGCTTAAATGTGTTTTGGTGGCATATGCAAATGAGCTGCTTGTGTGCAGGCCTGCATGATTGCGTGAAGTAAAGTAAAATAGATAAAAGAATGGGAATAAAGACTTACCGAAAAGCCCTCGCAACGCATTTTGTCCCATCAACCCACTAGACATTAAGGGAGGGCTATCTAAAACGGATACTAATCAAATAACCGTCTCAGGACCACTTTCTGTTGTCTGCCATTGCCTTGGGGAGTGACGGTTTCGCAGAACCGCAACAGTACCATATCTTGATGATGTGTGGACTGTGCTTCCCTGCTGACGGACCCCTGGTAGCTTGTACCAGTTGCTTTGTTTGAGCCTGGAGAATAACTGCTGAAATCTATCTATCCGGGTTCTTCCCGACATCTTTGTTCCTTTTACACTTTTTAACATTTCTCTTTATTCATTCCAATTCTTGCGTTTTTTATCTTTCCAAAACAAAGTTTTTGCAAGATATGTTAGTCAACTTGTATGTTTTTTTTTTGTTTGTTTGTCTGTAATCACGTATAAAAAATTCTGCAGAGCACAGTTATCATTGGAAATTTTTGTAACTTCGCATATCAGAGGCCTATAGAGGTCCTATCCCTTTCAGTGCACAAAATTTTGAAGGTCAAGGTCAAAGGTCAAGGTCACTTTGGCGCAAATCAGGGGAGTCGACGAAACCCTTATTTTTTGAGTAATTTTGATTGGATCGTCTTCAAACTTCATGGGGATATAGTTCATGGTCTGGCGCTCAGCTCATTAATTTTTGGTGGTGATTGGTCTTGACCTTCATATGTTTTTTTTTTTTTTTTTGGTCTGTAATCACGTATAAATCACTCTGCAGAGCACAGTTATCATTGGAAATTTTTGTAACTTCGCATATCAGAGGCCTATAGAGGTCCCTTTCAGCACATAAAATTTTGAAGGTCAAGGTCAAAGGTCAAGGTCACTTTGTCGCAAATCAGGGGAGTCTACGAAACCCTTATTTTTTGAGTAATTTTGATCGGATCGTCTATAAAACTTCATGGGGATATAGTTCATGGTCTGGCGCTCAGCTGATTAATTTTTGGTGGCGATTGGCCTTGACCTTCATGGTTAGTGCCTCAGGTCAAACATATTTGACCCCAAGGTCAAATTTTCAAGTTTTAGGAACCATATCGTGTAGTACCTCAAATTGAACACCTCGATGAGTGCTTTCTAGATATGTCAAGCTTGAGACATTATGACATCATTTGGTGACGTTATGAGGCAAAAGCATATTTTTCATGGTTACTCTGTAGAACAATTCTCATCGGAATCTCTCGTAGGCAGATATTCCTCAAGGAGTCGCTCCTGGTGGATAGCAGCTCTGTTCACCTCAGTGTGACCTTAAAGAAGTCACACGTGGTCACCTTTTGGCAAGATACGGGTCACCCTGCGGGTGACATGGGTTTATCTTTTCTTTCATCTCTTTTACGCTTAATCGATCTGTCGAGGGAGAAGTGAATTCTTACAGAAAGGTTGTGGAGTAGAGTGGAGAAAGGTTGTGGGCTTGAAGTTTGTGGAGTAGCGGCTGAAACCCGAATCCTATCCAGGTTCCTCCTGAGGATTCCATCTTTGCTCTTTACTTATTTGGGTTCCTTCCGATTACTCCAATGCACGATTTGGTCTTCCGTTTGATTTGAAATGTGGTTTGCCCAAGAAAGATCATGGCTGAGAGACCCAGGAGTTTGAATGACTGAACTTCCTCAAGAGGATTGTAAAGAAAGTAGATCGGAGGATTTGCCAGACGGGCCTTTCAGAGAGAGATAGTGTGAGATTTGTCAAAATTGAAACATTTTGTCCCCTCACCATTTGGACCTTTTATACCCTTTACAGCCCTTCAAATCCCTTTGGACCCTTAGACTGTAACACCATTAAGACCCCTTACACCATTCAGACAGATTAGATAGTTTTGACCCCTTGACCATTTCGTGCATTAGACCACTTGGACCTTTTTAGATTACAAATAAATATATCACAAATAAATTAGGACAAAACAAATGTTTGTATAATGATTGGTGTAAATCATGACAACACAGCAAATCTGTGATGTAAATCTCTGTCACTAAGTTTGGAGAGACGAGCGTAGCGAGTCAATCCACACGAGTATACCAGCACATAAATACACACATGCCGTAATCCTCTTCTATAAAAGAAGCCGTGTATGTGTTTGTCTGTCATGTTACAACTTGAGAGCAGATTAACGGATTTCGATGAAACCAATGAAGATGGATTCAGAGAACTCCTGGGAAGGTTTGTGATGCAAAAAATATAAAAATAAAAAATTAGAAGGGGGACTCTTCCACGTCGCCAGTTTGATTCCAATCTGTGACCCCAGATTCAAAATATTAAATAATTCTGGCTAACAGACCATCAGGTGAAATTTAAAACACGTTCCACATGACGACTAGATCATAATTGTGACATTTCCACGTAGATTAATGAAGCAGTTCAAGAGAAATATATATTTTTAAAAGATGTTGGTTCATCCATTGTGGCTGCCAGACCATGTGACCTATATTAATTATTCGTGAACAACTTGGTATCCCCAAGGATTTGGGAACATGTGGGTGAAGTTTCCCCTTGATCTGTCAAGCGTTCTGGAGGTTTTTTTTTTAAGGTTTATTCTTCATTTTAAAGGTAAAGGTTATTAAACTCGAGTTTAAAGGGTACATGGGCACACGTTGTGAAACTGCAAATGCCAACTTGCAACACTTTATCCCCACACGGAGAGCAGGATGTCCTTGGAATCCTTTATTGTTCTTGCCCCATAGATTAGCTATCGCACCTATGCCATGGAAACGGAAAGCCTAAATTGGAAGGAGTGCGAGATGTGAGGAATCAGACAGCACACAGAGATTAGGAGAATGAGGAGCATCGCTCTCAACGAGTTAACCAAGACCAGCAGCGTCAGGCCACTAATAGGGAAAAATAAACCACACAGCACCAATTTCAATGAGTTCACCATGACCAGCAGCTTTTGCCATCACTTCTCCAATGTTCAATTGGAAAAAAGGATTTGAGAGAAACAATGATGTGTTCCATCTTATCGACATCCTGATATCGTCTGTTGGATTCCTTTTCCAATCTGTTCAGGAAGTCACATAATTTTTTTGGATGGAATCCTTTTACTGTGACATTTTCTCCAGATTTGCTCTGTCACATTGTTCTTTAACTGGGAGGACCACAGGCCCAGTTTCAATTTGAACACGTTCACTGCACTGATCATCGGTGACAAGTCTCTGTCCCTCGCTCCCCCTGCAGTTTCCGATTCACCTCATTCAATTTCGTCGTGATGTCTGCAAGAACCTCCAAGTCTGGCAACCACACATTATCTGACGGCTCGCTGTGCACTCAGATCTTGATTTAAGAAAGGTGACAATTTCAGATCTAAAAATTTCTGGAGGACTTTTCCTTGACTTAACCAACTTATCTTCATGAAGGATTATCTCACCTTAGGTGGCATCAAGCTCATTGAGTAACAATTTGAACGAGCGATGTTGCAGAGCTCTGGCAAGAATTGAGTTGACCATCTTAACAATAACTGTCATTACGTGAAAGTCAATAACCTTGCTTGCCAGCACTTGTTGGTGGATAGCACAGTGGTAATTCACAAAGGAGGGGAATTCAGCATCATTTCTGCAAAGTGTAATATAGCCTGCATTGGCACACAGTATTGCCGCTGCACCATCGGTTGTGATTGAAACCAGTTTCTTGATTGGAATGTTTTTCTCAGTTACATACCTTTTGAATTTGTTGTAGACATACTTTCTTCTTGTCCTCTCCTTGAGTGGCAAAAGAGTGAGAAAGTCATTCTTTGTTGATGAATATTTGAATGCCATGCGAACCAAAACAATCAGCTGGGCGATATCCGTCATGTCGACCGATTCATCAAACTGCAGTAAGAAACATTCAGTCTCATAAGTCTTCGTGTATTTGCTGAGACACGTCCTCGGACAACTATGCCACCTTTCTGGCTACTGTTGAAGCGCCAAGCAGCAGGCTCTTAATGGCTGTCGCAATTTCATTTTTGTTTTAAAAGCCTTTGAACAAGGTGTTGGTAGCAACTGTCGTAGCCTCCTTGATTATTTTTCCATTGGTGAATGGTTTCTTATGTTTCGCCAGTAGATGGCTAATGCGAAAAGCAGCCTCTGTATGAGCCACAGATTTTGTAAAGAGTGACTGTTGACCTTTAAAAATTCCCTTTAACTCCCCAACTTTCTTCATCTGAATCGTACTGTTTAAAGAGAATTTGCTTGAAATGTTTCATGCGTCGTCTTGTGATGCTGTTCCAAATTAACTATTTTCCTCAAGGCGACACTGGTGACAAATGAGACATATGCTCATCTTTGATTTTTGTAAAAAGAAAGGTGCTTTCCCATTCCAGGTGGAAATTGTAGGTTTTTGCTGTCTTCTTGGATGGCTCTGGCTCCTCACTTGTAATTTTGGCTTGAGGAAATTAATCATGGAAACAAGAAAAAATGATAAGTTCAGCTTGTTTCATGTTTCGGCGGTTCGACAACAGGCAATTAGCAAACTGATAACTGTATGGTAGTCACAGCAATACAGTGACTATCATAGACGGAAATTGGTTCGTTTAAATGCAAATAATTTCCGATTTGCCTTTGCACCAACATTTAGCTCTTTTTTTATTTTTATCTTACTCTCCAGCAGCTCACATTCGTGACCCATGGCTGGCAATTTTAAATACAACCACGATACAGAATATTGGCTTTTTCCACTCTCTCCCTCGGTATTACATTTTTATTTTTATTTATAGATCGACTGTTCAAGACTTTGGGGTCAACCTGTCCATCACGATCGGCTGGTTGGAGACCACTGGTGTACAGGGCATTTTGGATATCTGGGTCTTTAAGGTTTCTTTTTAAGGGTCTTTGGAGTCTAAAGGGTCAAAAGGTACATTCCAATAGTATGTAATTAAAACATACGTAATAAAACACAAAAAGCATGACACACACAACAAATCCATTTATAGTACATTCTATGTAACATTTTCTGTCCTTGGAGTTTCCTTCTGTGTCCATCTTGTCCACCCCAGGCATGCGTGTTTTGCGTCCTTTCTTCTGTTATG
>NC_140969.1:2451823-2476823 GCF_056783735.1 Eptatretus burgeri
GAGGGGGAGGGGGGAGTGGGGAGGGAGAGAGAGGTCAAGGAGGGAGGGAGGCAGAGGGGAGGGAGAGAGGGGAGGGAGAGAGGGGGAGAGAAAGAGGGAGGGGAGATAGAGAGGGGAGGAGGAGAGAGAGAGAGGGTGTGAGAGAGAGAGGGAGGGGGAGAGAGAGGGAGGGGAGGGAGGGCGAGAGAGATGGATGGGGAGGGAGAGATGGAGGGAGATAGAGAGAGGGAGGGGAGAGGGCGAGAGAGAGAGAGAGGAGAGAGGGCGAGAGAGAGAGAGAGAGAGAGAGAGAGAGAGAGAGAGAGAGAGAGAGAGAGAGAGAGAGAGAGGGGAGAGGGTGAGAGAGAGGGAGAGAGGACGAGAGAGAGGGGAGAGGACGAGAGAGAGAGGGAGAGGACGAGAGAGAGGGGAGAGGACGAGAGAGAGGGGAGAGGACGAGAGAGAGGGGAGAGAAAGAGGGGAGAGAGGGAGAGAGGGAGAAAGAGGGAGAGGGAGGAGGAGGGAGGTAGAGAGAGGGAGGGAGAGAGAGGGGAGCGAGAAAGGGGGAGAGGGAGGAAGAGGGAGGGGAAAGGGGGAGAGGAAGAGGGAGGGGAGAGAGAGGGAGGGGAGCGAGGGAGGGCGAAAGAGGGGAGAGGAGGGAGAGAGAGATGGAGGGGGAGAGATGGAGAGAGATAGAGATAGAGATAGAGATAGAGATAGAGATAGAGATAGAGATAGAGATAGAGATAGAGATAGAGATAGAGATAGAGATAGAGAGAGAGAGAGAGAGAGAGAGAGAGAGAGAGAGAGAGAGAGAGAGAGAGAGAGAGAGAGAGAGAGAGAGAGAGAGAGAGAGAGAGATATATATATATATATATATATATATATATATATATATATATATATATATATATATATATATATATATATATATATATATATATATATATATATATATATATATATAAAGAGAGAGATAGAGATAGAGAAAAATCAGTTTACAATTCGCCCACCAATTCGTCTGAGTTCGACATCTGAAATATCTGAGAAATCCATTGTGCTCGATCGATAAGTTTATTTACATAATAAAAGTACCCTTTCTGAAAATTGGCATCTTTTAGCAGTATATAATCATGACTTGCTGTTAATGTAACATGCAGCATATAAAGTGTTCAACAGGTCAGGGGTAATGCTGTAAAAACCTTGCTTTGGCTGTTGGTTACTCAGGATATACAATCGTCCACCAATTGCAAGGCGTTTGTAGAGAGAGGGACTTTCACAAATATTCTTTCTCTCCGAGTGTATATAAATGGGAGAGCAGAGGAGGACATCGGAATGAAGGGGAGAAGATGACAATATGCCCCAGAGACTGCTGACCAGTCATCAGTTGCTTTGCTGTGTAAGGTGGGTTCCAGAGTGATGTGTTTATTAATTGTAGTTAACTTGTGAAATAAACGTATATTTGGAGTTCAACCACCTGCCGGTTTGGACATTGATCGACCGAAGAACCTTCGGGTTTTGAGATGGAAAGAGACAGACAGCGAGATACAAATATTCCTTGCAAAGTACAATCTCCTTTTTAAACAGGAATTAGAATTATCCACTGTGTATCTCTTTTAAGGCCAATTTTTTTTATCCCGTCAGAGCAACTGCTGTTCCATAAAAAGATGATTAAAGTATGACCATGTTGACATATTAACCCTTAAAATTGTCCTAAGATCCCCAACGAGAAAATCCACAAAAATGCCATTCACAAGTTCAACAGATTATTCACCTATTGTGAGAGTGACGTTCAAACACAAAGATATTCAAGACAAAGAATATTCCATTAAGCATTGAGAAAGGTAAAATAATCAAAACAAAATTGTAATGGCTGTTGTTCCAGTGCAATTACCCCAATTACCTCCCAACTCCAAACCTAAAAAGAGCAATAAATAGCATTTCTCAAGTCACCAATTCGGTGAAGATAACCACAGCTGTGGAACTTCACCACAGTGTTAAAACTTGGTGGCAGCACTGTATGGTCTTCTCAATGACCTTGTTAGCTCAACTGCTGTGATGACTGAGGTCTGCAATATTTTATGCTGTTCACCCTAAAGGCCATTCATGAAGCTGAAGAACTAGTTTGCTTCTGCAAGCATTTGGGCTTGCAGTGTGCACACAACACACAAGGTGCAGCTACGAGCAACAGAGGTGAGGCAGCCAGGAGGAGGACACCAAGACCAGCAAAAATGCATATGACCTGAGAGGGGAGGAGAAAAAAAGGCAATGTTAGGGGAAAGGTAAACATGATTTACATTTCAACAGAGGAAGCATGTGCTCATTTAAGGTGTGAAGGAGAAAACAACATTGCTTTAAAAAAAAACACACACACGTGTGTGTGTGTGTGTGTGTGTGTGTGTGTGTGTGTGTGTGTGTGTGTGTGTGTGTGTGTGTGTGTGTGTGTGTGTGTGTGTGTGTGTGTGTGTGTGTGTGTGTGTCAGTGTGTTTCCTCCATAAATCCAAAACCATAAAACCGAGCAGCCTGAAACTTTGCATGCATACAAAAGGAACTCCAAGGAAGTGCAAGAGTGCAAATTGTGTGTTTGGGTTAAATAAAACACCTCTTTTGAAGAAAATTAACAGCATTATTTAATTAGATACTTCATGAGGTGATCCTCAGCCACCTCGCTCTCTGGGTCTGAAGGTGTTTCCTGCGTAACTTTACTTGGGTCTGAAGCCGGCATATTTTTTGGCTTGCTCAACCATGCCTTAACTTGGAACAAGCTGCAACAATTTCTTAATGATGAGGTTTTTTTCCCCACTTTCGTCACTCATATTATCGAATGTCTGTTCATCATCGCTACAAATTGTTGTGTACATCACTTTTGTAAGGACTGTCATTTTCAAATTAGGATCTTGGAGTGATTTTATGCATTATACGATACGATTTTCCATGATCTCCTCTCACCGACGAATTAAAGTATATCATCGAAATATTATTTCGGTTTTGAGGATCGGATATCGTCCGGATATTCTGTGTCGAAATCTGTTGTGAAATCTGACAATTTAAAAAAAGTCTCATAACTCAGCCGATATACCTATTTACTTTAACCAAGCAGGGCTATGTTCCCTTCTCCATACACACAAGAAATTGTGAAATTTCAAAAGCATTCAATTCATCCTTTTCTCCAGTTTTGGAAAATTATATTGAGTGAACAAAAAAAATATTTAGGAACGCAACAAAATTAACCAGCTTCATTGAGCTATGAGATTTATTGCATTCCCTGTCCACCAGGGGGACTGCCTATCCATAAGCGTCTGCCAGTTCTATGTATATTTTCGGATGTTTTGTGATGTGCTCTACAGGGAATCAAAGCAAATCTGGTTAAAAAAACCCCCCAAAAAACCCGGACGTTTTAAAATAAAGTTGTAATGATTGCGCGGACTCCAAACCAATGTACCCCGTGGACATGTGCGCACACGAGCAGGCAAAATGGTGGATTTTCTGCAATGTCTATTTCAAGGAACCAGTTTCATTGAGATGTATGAATTAATGCATTCAGTGCTCAACCTCACGCCCTGTACCCCCGAGGGACTGCATATCCATAGCTTCTGCCAGATCTATATCTACATTTTCGGAGGTTTCAGGAGGTGCTCTACAGAGAATCAAAGCAAATCTGGTGAAAAACGGACGTTCAAAAAAAAGTTATAACGTTTGCTTTGTACCAATGTACCTCGAACCAATGTACCACGTGACACGTGCACAGACGAGCAGGCAAGATGGCAGATTATCTGCAATGTTTATTTCAAGGGCAATTGAACTTTGCGATCTCTCCAGGGTCATTCTGCATTAAGCTGAAACTCTTTTGTGGATAAAGTCATTTTATTTCATGAATTATTTTTATTTCACGAACTGCTGCGTGCACGGTGAAGACGGGCATTAAAGTTAAAGATAACCTTTATGGTATGCAGCGACAACCTGGCCAACCGTTCCCCTATCAACCATTTAATTAGTCTTGCACGAGTACTTTAGCCACTTGCCGAGCATCCAATGTCGACACCGGTACCGCGCTGTACTGGACAGCGGGACTGAGTGAATCGTTCACTCTCTGCGGACACTTTTGGCACACCACGTCATTCAGAGCGAGTGCTTCGTGATCCGTCACCCCGAGCGAGCGAGCGCTTCGTGATCCGTCGCCCCGAGCGAGCGCTTCGTGCTCCGTCGCCCCGAGCGAGCGAGCGCTTCGTGCTCCGTCGCCCCGAGCGAGCGAGCACTTCGTGCTCCGTCGCCCCGAGCGAGCGAGCGTTTTGTGCTCAAACACCTGATTTCTGAGCCGTTCCCCATATTAACGCGTTTTCTAAATTACCGAAATATGTATGTATATGTATATATATATATGTATATGTATATGTATGTATATATATATATATATATATATATATATATATATATATATATATATATATATAAATATATATATGTATATGTATGTATATATATATATGTATATATGTATATATATGTATATATGTATATATATTGTTGTGGTTACCAGATTCGCAAACCACCATTCAGGTCCCTTAGGTGAGGTATCTCGGTAAGTGCATGTGTAGTTAGGCCCAAACCCGTTGTCTAGTGGGAATACATGTCATTTATACGTGCTGCGACTCTTCAGGATAGCCGTTTTTCTTTTACTATCTTTATTTTGGACCAACCGCCAGGATTACCATCACAATTACAACCACAACCACCGCTTCACCACAACCGCCACGACCTTTACCGTCACAACTCGCCACCATCGCATCACCGTCATCTCGCGCCACTCATGGGCACCGATGCTGGACTCGTGTAGGGCGCACGTTGAACAGCGTGTACAAAACCACGGATTTTCTGCTTCAAAAACGGATCAAAAACGACACACGCCCACTTTTTGCCGTCCAATCGGTGAGCGAGGGGCGATTTGGCCCCGCCTCCAGAACGATCGATATATGCAAATTTGTGGATCAAAAGCCTTCACGCCCACTTTTTCTCGGGCCAATGGGGAGCGAGGTGAAAGGTCAAAGGGAGGGGTCAAAGGCGAAGTTACGGGGGATAAAAGGACGGTGTTCGTCAGTCAGAAGGAGTCGGAGTCAGCAGAACGAGGTCGGAGAGTCAAGAAGAGGAGAGTCAGAACGAGAGAGTCAGCAGGACGAGGGAGAGTCGCAAAGGAGAAGGAAGGAGAGTCGCAAAGGGGGTCGCGAAGGAGTAAGAAGAGTAGGAACGAGAGAACGAGTAGGTCGGAGAGTCAGCAGAACGAGGGTCGGAGAGTCAGCAGAACGAGAACGAGGGGTCGGAGAGTCAAGAAGAGGAGAGTCGGAAGCAGAGGGTCAAGACTTCGCGGGCGGTGGAGCTGCTCGTCGTGTGCGTTGGAGTCGGAACGGAGGGGACGGAGCTGTGGAAAGGCGGCGACACCAGACGAGGGGTGCTCGCGTCGTGCAGGAAGCTGCACCCGAGGGAGGCCGACAGCGCGACCTGGCCGAGGTGGAGACGCTCGTCGCACATAATAAAGATCCTCTATACCCCGAGCATCAGCAACCCCCTCCTGTTTCCCCCCGCGCTGAGATAGTGCGACCAAGGGGGCCCCGTTCCCACCCCCTGCCAGGCACTGTCCACGAGGCCCGCGGGTTGCGGGGCCATCGCCGCTCCGCGTCTCATCACCAGACGGGTAGGCCCGACCCGGTCTCGGCCTCAGGCCTACCTCATTCTTGGGGGATGTTCTTTTCCTTGGTTTTGGGTATGTGTTGTCGGCGCCGTCTGTGAAGTAGAATTGTATAAGTGTTGCCGTGTGCTCGGTAGTCGGTATTAGCTCTGCACTGTGTTTTCACTTTTATGTTTGCTTTTTGTGTAAATGGAATTGTGTTTTCTTTTTTTGTGTGCATTTGGTGGAATTGTATTTGTGTGCTTCCCGTGTGCCGCGAATAAATGTGCTTTATTGTTGAACTGTTCTCCCGCTTCGCTTCGTCTTTTCCTCCATTGAATCCCCATCTTGCTTCACGTAAAGGGTTGGTAGTGGGCTGAGTACGCCCGATAATTAATCGAACCGTCGAGGTCGACGATAACACCGCTCGGTTATTCTGATAGTACGGAACGGGTCGCAAGTGGCCCGTGTCCGAAGTCGACCTGCGGCGAGGTGCGATCGCCCGGTCTACCCTCCGCGTGGGTACTTAGGTAGTTCGAATTTGGCGAGCAACCCTATCCCACGCGGGGGCTGATTGGCTCGATCGCGGTGAGACCGAAAGGTCCACCCGTGACTGGTTCCCGGCGTTAGTCCGAGAGGGTCACGACTGGATTGTCCGTCCGGTGGGCGACGTGCCGCGATTCGAGTTACGTGGCCGTCGCACGCCGGCGGGCGCGAAATCCGCAACACTGGTGTCAGGAGTGGGATACAAATTCATCGCCCTCCTCGCGGCACTGGTATTGGAGAGCGGGACAACAGGCTCTCCTGTCTCCAGCGAAATTCACGGGAATCGGTCCAGGGGTGAGAGAAGCGACCCCGATTCCCTCCAAATTACGAGCGAGTTAAATTAACCCTTCACGAGAAGCAAGATGGCGTCTCAAGGCGAGCGGGAGCCGGGGGTATTAGAAATGTATATGTGTAGTAATGTAGAATCCATGGTCCAGGATGGAATCCCCGAGCAGGAAATGTTGATTGTGCAGGAACACGGACTCGCCCAACTGAACCCAGGGCCCGAGGTGGGTGCGGCAGCGGCCGCGGTGTATGACACCTCCCCCTCTCCACCAAGACCCTTCCCCAACCCCTGCCGAAACGGCTCACTTGAGTGCATCCGACATGGCCCAGCTATTCACCATGCTGGCACAAATGAATGCAGAAATAAAAAGCATGAACGAAAAGATTGATGCGAGTACACAGCAAATGAGGGAAGAAACGAAAAAGCTGCGGGGTGAGACGCAGAACATGGGCCGATGCCTGCAGGCGGGCATGAAGGCCGTTAGCAGGGAACTCGGAATGGCGACTCCACGTGTGGGAGCAAACGAGCTGGAAGGGGTGCAACGGCTGACAGGCCCGCGGTGGAGGCGGGTAAGGAAAAAGTAATTCGGGAGACAAGAGACGAGGTGAAAGTAATTGCGAGGGAGAGAAAAGAACAATTAATACGGAAAGCAAGGATGAGGTACGCGGAGATCGTGAAAGAGCAAGGAGTGAAAAACAGGGAAGGACGGGAGCGACTTAAAGAGAAAGCAAGGTTGACCTACTTAAAGATAAGGGAAAGACGCCAGAAAGAAGCAGAGACCAATAAACACGATGAAGACGGGGTAAGTGACGCACACACACACACGGAGGTAGTGGAGGACAGTGAGGTTGAGCTCGCGGAGCGTGTGGGGACCCGGTGTGAGCAGCTGGATGACCTCCTCCAGGAACGAGGGGAGGGAGTATGCCCCCTTGAGGCGAGTCACGACCAGGTGAGTTCGGTCGTGCTTTGCGAGGTTGAGGGGACGAGTGCTGTGGACGGGTGCACGGAGAGCTTGGGGGTTATAGAGGCCCCGGAGACCCTTGTGGGGACTCGAATCCCCAGTGTGGTTGTCCCTGTGTGTGTGGTGCAAGGCGTGAGTGCGTCCCCGTGTGTGAAAGCGACCCCGTGTGTGAGTGGTGTGGTGGCGATGGTGCCAGAGTGCGTGCTTCCCAGCACGCCGTGTGTGGATGAGGCACCGTGTGTGAGAGAGGCCGTGTGTGTGGATGAAACGGCCAGTATGAATGAGGCACCACGTGTGAGTGGTGTGGTGGCGATGGTGCCGGAGTACGTGCTTCCCAGCACGCCGTGTGTGGATGAGGCACGGAGTGTGAGTGAGGCACCGCGGGTTAGTGCCCCGCGTGTGTGGGTGAGGCACCGTGTGTGGAAGAGACCGCGTGTGTGAGTGTCGCCGTGTGTATGAGTGAGGTACCGCGGGTGAGTGCCCCCGCGTGTGTGGATGAGGCACGGTGTGAGAGTAGTGAGGCACGCGTGAGTGAACGGCCGTGTGCAAGGACGCTGTGTGCAAGGGAGACCGTGTGTGTGAGAGAGCGGTATGTGAGGGAGATGTCGGTTGGCATGCGGGAGCACGCAGCCGCATCTCCCGGTGTGAATGTGATGGAGTGGACTGTGTGCGTCGTGACACGCAGGTGTGCGTGGGTTGAATGGCGACGACGAAGGTGACATGAGAGGAGAGAAAGCCGAGTAGCGGCTGTAGTTGTTTCGAGGACCGTGCCGGGTTCACCCAGCAGTGAGCACGCGGTTCGTGCTGTGCAACGCACGAGACCACCACGTGCTCGCTTGCGAGAGTGAAGTCCCGGTCCGGAAACGCACGCGGTGGATTTGCCGATCCCGCGGACGGACAAAGTTTAGGCAGGTAAACGGATTTGGACCGGACGGGTTCTCCACGCGATCGTGTGTGTTCAGCTCCAACGGGCAAAGCACATGTGTTCGCGTGGGAAACCCCTCGAGACGTGGGGCTTGTGTTTTTTTTTTGCGCACGGTGACGTCATGGCTGCACGTGTGGTTGGAATCCGGCAGGAGGCTATCTCTGCCGGATGGTCCCGTCCAAGGAGGGACGAGGAACACGTGCAGCTGCATGACGTCACGGGCAGGTGCAAAGTGCGCGAGCTCTGAGTTGCCGCGCAGGTGCTGCGCAAGAAAAAGGAGGAAAAGCAAGCCTCACTTTCGGGTGTACAGGATTCCTGGGCAAGGGGTGAAAGACCCCCCTTTACCTGGGCACAGGATGGAAACTAGTTAGGGGGAAGGGTTAGCTGAGCTAGACCGACTTCATGGGGCAGGGGTAAGTCCTCATGGAGTCCGTGGAATGGATTAGTTAGAGGGATTGTAGCCAGATTTAGGTTGGGAAATAAAATGGGATTATTTTGGAGACATGGACAGACTTGTGGATGTGTAGAGGGGACGTAGTTTAGCTACGTAGTGTTAAAAGGAACGTGCTACTAGTTTAAGGGACGACGTGGGAGCACGAGTTAGTTAGGGGATGTAGTTAGGAGGATGGCAGAGTTCAGCGGTGTGTGTGTTGAAGAGTTGTTGGTGAGTTGTGAGGTGAGTACTTGGTGAGTGAGTGAGGCCAGCGGGTCTGTGTGTATGTAGCGAATGGGGAATGCATGGTGCGATGAGTGATTGGGGGAGGAGTGACTCCCGCCCAAGGGACCCCGGGGTCAGTGTAGATTGAGTTAGCTGGGTTAGTCAAATTGAAAAATGGAGGTCGTTTTGTTGTTGGTGGGAAAGTAGGCTCGAGACCCATTTGGAGGGGTGCAGGAGCCCTGTTGACGGGCTTGGGAGCGTGGCTGCGAAAGGTGAGTATCGCTGAGTGGGTACCCCGGGCACCAGGCTAGTCGGCCGCGGTAGGCCAAGGGCCCATGGGGGCCGGGATAGAGTAGTGGGCACGGGTGCGCCTGCTTGGTGCGGGGGCCCGGGCGCCATTAGCCGCGTGGGCAGTGCAGTGGGCACGGGTGTCCCTCGGAAAGGCGCCCGGGCGGCCGGCCTGCCACGTGCGCGCTTCAGGGGAGGTGCCATGGGGGGCACTCCCCGCTGTTACGGAGCTGGTAGGCTCGGAGGCAGTGTAGTGTCCGGGCGTGCCATACCGGGAGATTCGGCAGAGGGTCGTGCCTGCCGGAGGGAGCCACGTGTCCCAGCCAGGAGACCGTGTGAGGGCACGGAGAGAAAATTGGGGGGCGAGGCCCGAAATTGTAAGGACACCAACACAGGCGACGGGAATCTGGGTTGTTAGAACCAATAGTTTAAGCGAGAGGCGCTTGTTGAAAGCCCCGGGGTAGTTTAACAGTTAAATGGTTAGGATAGATTAGGAGATGTACCCCTCAGCACCATCCATCCCCTCGCTGTCGTTGTGGGCCGCTGGACCCACTTTGGGTTAAGATCGCCGAACTCTGGGGAGGCCATTCTGAGGCTTCGTTGGGCCTCGACACAGGACGTTAGCTCTCCCTTATTCCCCTCCGGGAAGGGAACGTAGGGGTTGGGAGTAGGCTAGGTGACAGAATAGGTTAGCCGAACAAGGACGATCAAGGGGGTTAGCGGACCATTTATAGTGTGGAAGTGAAAATAACAACAATAAAAAATAAGTTGGGGCTAAATTGGGGTTTGACAAATTAAGGGAGTGGGTATGTACAGTGACAGGCAAAGGCGATAGGTTGGGAGGGAGACAGGTAGGTAGGTCCGAGCCCGCCCTCCAAGTGGCCAGCACCACCGCACTCCCTCCACCAACCTCCACTGAACGGCAAGAGCTGGCCAACTTCATCGGCTGGCCGTGTTTTGCTTCAAGGCGGAGGCCGGCCAACTTCATCGGCAGCTGTTGTTTTGCTGCAAGGCCTGTGCCATCGGCTGGCCGTGTTTGCTTCAAGGCCTGTGCCGGCCAGTTCATCTGCTGGCTGTTTTTCTTCAAGGCCTGTGCCGGCCAGTTCATCTGCCGGCTGTGTTTGCCTGCAGCGGCCTTCTTCTGCGGGCTGCGTTTGCCTGCTGCCTTTGCCATGCCATGCCCACTGCCCCTGTTCACCAGCCCCGTTCAATTTTTGCTTTGCCCCCCCTGTTCATTTCCATGTGCGCCAGGATCAAGGCAACAGTTTGCAAGCTGCGAGAACTGCCCTGTTGGCAGCTACAACACGGGCCTGCAGTGGCGGCCCGTGCACCGTGTTTGTGTTCATGCATCCATTCGTTGTGCTCATTGCGTGTGCCACTTGAGCTGGCACGGAGACTGCGTTGTGCAGCCCATGCACCGTTGTGGTTCACTGCATTCAGTTCAAACCGTTCATGCATCCATTCGTTGTGTTCATTGCGTGTGCCACTTGAGCTGGCACGGAGACTGCGTTGTGCAGCCCAAGCACCGTTGTGGTTCACTGAGTTCAGTTCAAAAGGGAAGGCCTTGGACTGCGTGTGAGCAGCCAGCCACGTTCCCTGTCACCTGCATTGTTTGAGTCAGAGACTGCATGTGGGCAGCCTGGCTCCCTGCTAACTGCTTTCTTTTTGCAGAGTTCAATGATCCTGGGCCATGGTTTAGTGTAAAATTTGTAAGTTAAGGTTAAGATGTACTGTACATATGAGTGCGCCCCCGGCATGTATGTCTTAGCGCCGGCAATTTTATTTAAGTCGCCCGTGTGAGTGAGTTTGTTTAGGTAGTTACGCAGCCCTCAGGTTATTTATTTTGGGGACACGAATACCATGAATGTCGCACTCAGGGATCCGTAGGTAAAATGTACTAGGGGAAAACTACACATGATGGCACACGAAAATTTGACGACTCGGGACGAGTCTGTAAAAAGGGAAGGGGGTAGTGTTGTGGTTACCAGATTCGCAAACCACCATTCAGGTCCCTTAGGTGAGGTATCTTGGTAAGTGCATGTGTAGTTAGGCCCAAACCCGTTGTCTAGTGGGAATACATGTCATTTATACGTGCTGCGACTCTTCAGGATAGCCGTTTTTCTTTTACTATCTTTATTTTGGACCAACCGCCAGGATTACCATCACAATTACAACCACAACCACCGCTTCACCACAACCGCCACGACCTTTACCGTCACAACTCGCCACCATCGCATCACCGTCATCTCGCGCCACTCATGGGCACCGATGCTGGACTCGTGTAGGGCGCACGTTGAACAGCGTGTACAAAACCACGGATTTTCTGCTTCAAAAACGGATCAAAAACGACACACGCCCACTTTTTTGCCGTCCAATCGGTGAGCGAGGGGCGATTTGGCCCCACCTCCAGAACGATCGATATATGCAAATTTGTGGATCAAAAAGCCTTCACGCCCACTTTTTCTCGGGCCAATGGGGAGCGAGGTGAAAGGTCAAAGGGAGGGGGTCAAAGGCGAAGTTACGGGGGGATAAAAGGACGGTGTTCGTCAGTCAGAAGGAGTCGGAGTCAGCAGAACGAGGTCGGAGAGTCAAGAAGAGGAGAGTCAGAACGAGAGAGTCAGCAGGACGAGGGAGAGTCGCAAAGGAGAAGGAAGGAGAGTCGCAAAGGGGGTCGCGAAGGAGTAAGAAGAGTAGGAACGAGAGAACGAGTAGGTCGGAGAGTCAGCAGAACGAGGGTCGGAGAGTCAGCAGAACGAGAACGAGGGGTCGGAGAGTCAAGAAGAGGAGAGTCGGAAGCAGAGGGTCAAGACTTCGCGGGCGGTGGAGCTGCTCGTCGTGTGCGTTGGAGTCGGAACGGAGGGACGGAGCTGTGGAAAGGCGGCGACACCAGACGAGGGGGTGCTCGCGTCGTGCAGGAAGCTGCACCCGAGGGAGGCCGACAGCGCGACCTGGCCGAGGTGGAGACGCTCGTCGCACATAATAAAGATCCTCTATACCCCGAGCATCAGCAACCCCTCCTGTTTCCCCCCGCGCTGAGATAGTGCGACCAAGGGGGCCCCGTTCCCACCCCCTGCCAGGCACTGTCCACGAGGCCCGCGGGTTGCGGGGCCATCGCCGCTCCGCGTCTCATCACCAGACGGGTAGGCCCGACCCGGTCTCGGCCTCAGGCCTACCTCATTCTTGGGGGATGTTCTTTTCCTTGGTTTTGGGTATGTGTTGTCGGCGCCGTCTGTGAAGTAGAATTGTATAAGTGTTGCCGTGTGCTCGGTAGTCGGTATTAGCTCTGCACTGTGTTTTCACTTTTATGTTTGCTTTTTGTGTAAATGGAATTGTGTTTTCTTTTTTGTGTGCATTTGGTGGAATTGTATTTGTGTGCTTCCCGTGTGCCGCGAATAAATGTGCTTTATTGTTGAACTGTTCTCCCGCTTCGCTTCGTCTTTTCCTCCATTGAATCCCCATCTTGCTTCACGTAAAGGGTTGGTAGTGGGCTGAGTACGCCCGATAATTAATCGAACCGTCGAGGTCGACGATAACACCGCTCGGTTATTCTGATAGTACGGAACGGGTCGCTTAAGTGGCCCGTGTCCGAAGTCGACCTGCGGCGAGGTGCGATCGCCCGGTCTACCCTCCGCGTGGGTACTTAGGTAGTTCGAATTTGGCGAGCAACCCTATCCCACGCGGGGGCTGATTGGCTCGATCGCGGTGAGACCGAAAGGTCCACCCGTGACTGGTTCCCGGCGTTAGTCCGAGAGGGTCACGACTGGATTGTCCGTCCGGTGGGCGACGTGCCGCGATTCGAGTTACGTGGCCGTCGCACGCCGGCGGGCGCGAAATCCGCAACACTGGTGTCAGGAGTGGGATACAAATTCATCGCCCTCCTCGCGGCACTGGTATTGGAGAGCGGGACAACAGGCTCTCCTGTCTCCAGCGAAATTCACGGGAATCGGTCCAGGGGTGAGAGAAGCGACCCCCGATTCCCTCCAAATTACGAGCGAGTTAAATTAACCCTTCACGAGAAGCAAGATGGCGTCTCAAGGCGAGCGGGAGCCGGGGGTATTAGAAATGTATATGTGTAGTAATGTAGAATCCATGGTCCAGGATGGAATCCCCGAGCAGGAAATGTTGATTGTGCAGGAACACGGACTCGCCCAACTGAACCCAGGGCCCGAGGTGGGTGCGGCAGCGGCCGCGGTGTATGACACCTCCCCCCCTCTCCACCAAGACCCTTCCCCAACCCCTGCCGAAACGGCTCACTTGAGTGCATCCGACATGGCCCAGCTATTCACCATGCTGGCACAAATGAATGCAGAAATAAAAAGCATGAACGAAAAGATTGATGCGAGTACACAGCAAATGAGGGAAGAAACGAAAAAGCTGCGGGGTGAGACGCAGAACATGGGCCGATGCCTGCAGGCGGGCATGAAGGCCGTTAGCAGGGAACTCGGAATGGCGACTCCACGTGTGGGAGCAAACGAGCTGGAAGGGGGTGCAACGGCTGACAGGCCCGCGGTGGAGGCGGGTAAGGAAAAAGTAATTCGGGAGACAAGAGACGAGGTGAAAGTAATTGCGAGGGAGAGAAAAGAACAATTAATACGGAAAGCAAGGATGAGGTACGCGGAGATCGTGAAAGAGCAAGGAGTGAAAAACAGGGAAGGACGGGAGCGACTTAAAGAGAAAGCAAGGTTGACCTACTTAAAGATAAGGGAAAGACGCCAGAAAGAAGCAGAGACCAATAAACACGATGAAGACGGGGTAAGTGACGCACACACACACACGGAGGTAGTGGAGGACAGTGAGGTTGAGCTCGCGGAGCGTGTGGGGACCCGGTGTGAGCAGCTGGATGACCTCCTCCAGGAACGAGGGGAGGGAGTATGCCCCCTTGAGGCGAGTCACGACCAGGTGAGTTCGGTCGTGCTTTGCGAGGTTGAGGGGACGAGTGCTGTGGACGGGTGCACGGAGAGCTTGGGGGTTATAGAGGCCCCGGAGACCCTTGTGGGGACTCGAATCCCCAGTGTGGTTGTCCCTGTGTGTGTGGTGCAAGGCGTGAGTGCGTCCCCGTGTGTGAAAGCGACCCCGTGTGTGAGTGGTGTGGTGGCGATGGTGCCAGAGTGCGTGCTTCCCAGCACGCCGTGTGTGGATGAGGCACCGTGTGTGAGAGAGGCCGTGTGTGTGGATGAAACGGCCAGTATGAATGAGGCACCACGTGTGAGTGGTGTGGTGGCGATGGTGCCGGAGTACGTGCTTCCCAGCACGCCGTGTGTGGATGAGGCACGGAGTGTGAGTGAGGCACCGCGGGTTAGTGCCCCCGCGTGTGTGGGTGAGGCACCGTGTGTGGAAGAGACCGCGTGTGTGAGTGTCGCCGTGTGTATGAGTGAGGTACCGCGGGTGAGTGCCCCCGCGTGTGTGGATGAGGCACGGTGTGAGAGTAGTGAGGCACGCGTGAGTGAACGGCCGTGTGCAAGGACGCTGTGTGCAAGGGAGACCGTGTGTGTGAGAGAGCGGTATGTGAGGGAGATGTCGGTTGGCATGCGGGAGCACGCAGCCGCATCTCCCGGTGTGAATGTGATGGAGTGGACTGTGTGCGTCGTGACACGCAGGTGTGCGTGGGTTGAATGGCGACGACGAAGGTGACATGAGAGGAGAGAAAGCCGAGTAGCGGCTGTAGTTGTTTCGAGGACCGTGCCGGGTTCACCCAGCAGTGAGCACGCGGTTCGTGCTGTGCAACGCACGAGACCACCACGTGCTCGCTTGCGAGAGTGAAGTCCCGGTCCGGAAACGCACGCGGTGGATTTGCCGATCCCGCGGACGGACAAAGTTTAGGCAGGTAAACGGATTTGGACCGGACGGGTTCTCCACGCGATCGTGTGTGTTCAGCTCCAACGGGCAAAGCACATGTGTTCGCGTGGGAAACCCCTCGAGACGTGGGGCTTGTGTTTTTTTTTTGCGCACGGTGACGTCATGGCTGCACGTGTGGTTGGAATCCGGCAGGAGGCTATCTCTGCCGGATGGTCCCGTCCAAGGAGGGACGAGGAACACGTGCAGCTGCATGACGTCACGGGCAGGTGCAAAGTGCGCGAGCTCTGAGTTGCCGCGCAGGTGCTGCGCATGAAAAAAAAGGAAAAGCAAGCCTCACTTTCGGGTGTACAGGATTCCTGGGCAAGGGGTGAAAGACCCCCCTTTACCTGGGCACAGGATGGAAACTAGTTAGGGGGAAGGGTTAGCTGAGCTAGACCGACTTCATGGGGCAGGGGTAAGTCCTCATGGAGTCCGTGGAATGGATTAGTTAGAGGGATTGTAGCCAGATTTAGGTTGGGAAATAAAATGGGATTATTTTGGAGACATGGACAGACTTGTGGATGTGTAGAGGGGACGTAGTTTAGCTACGTAGTGTTAAAAGGAACGTGCTACTAGTTTAAGGGACGACGTGGGAGCACGAGTTAGTTAGGGGATGTAGTTAGGAGGATGGCAGAGTTCAGCGGTGTGTGTGTTGAAGAGTTGTTGGTGAGTTGTGAGGTGAGTACTTGGTGAGTGAGTGAGGCCAGCGGGTCTGTGTGTATGTAGCGAATGGGGAATGCATGGTGCGATGAGTGATTGGGGGGAGGAGTGACTCCCGCCCAAGGGACCCCGGGGTCAGTGTAGATTGAGTTAGCTGGGTTAGTCAAATTGAAAAATGGAGGTCGTTTTGTTGTTGGTGGGAAAGTAGGCTCGAGACCCATTTGGAGGGGTGCAGGAGCCCTGTTGACGGGCTTGGGAGCGTGGCTGCGAAAGGTGAGTATCGCTGAGTGGGTACCCCGGGCACCAGGCTAGTCGGCCGCGGTAGGCCAAGGGCCCATGGGGGCCGGGATAGAGTAGTGGGCACGGGTGCGCCTGCTTGGTGCGGGGGCCCGGGGCGCCATTAGCCGCGTGGGCAGTGCAGTGGGCACGGGTGACCCTCGGAAAGGGGCCCGGGAGGCCGGCCTGCCACGTGTGCGGTTCAGGGGAGGTGCCATGGGGGGCACTCCCCGGTGTTAGGGAGCTGGTAGGCTCGGAGGCAGTGTAGTGCCCGGGGGTGCCATAGCGGGAGATTCGGCAGAGGGTCGTGCCTGCCGGAGGGAGCCACGTGTCCCAGCCAGGAGACCGTGTGAGGGCACGGAGAGAAAATTGGGGGGCGAGGCCCGAAATTGTAAGGACACCAACACAGGCGACGGGAATCTGGGTTGTTAGAACCAATAGTTTAAGCGAGAGGCGCTTGTTGAAAGCCCCGGGGTAGTTTAACAGTTAAATGGTTAGGATAGATTAGGAGATGTACCCCTCAGCACCATCCATCCCCTCGCTGTCGTTGTGGGCCGCTGGACCCACTTTGGGTTAAGATCGCCGAACTCTGGGGAGGCCATTCTGAGGCTTCGTTGGGCCTCGACACAGGACGTTAGCTCTCCCTTATTCCCCTCCGGGAAGGGAACGTAGGGGTTGGGAGTAGGCTAGGTGACAGAATAGGTTAGCCGAACAAGGACGATAAAGGGGGTTAGGGGACGATTTATAGTGGGGAAGTAAAAATAAAAACAATAAAAAAATAAGTTGGGGCTAAATTGGGGTTTGACAAATTAAGGGAGTGGGTATGTACAGTGACAGGCAAAGGCGATAGGTTGGGAGGGAGACAGGTAGGTAGGTCCGAGCCCGCCCTCCAAGTGGCCAGCACCACCGCACTCCCTCCACCAACCTCCACTGAACGGCAAGAGCTGGCCAACTTCATCGGCTGGCCGTGTTTTGCTTCAAGGCGGAGGCCGGCCAACTTCATCGGCAGCTGTTGTTTTGCTGCAAGGCCTGTGCCATCGGCTGGCCGTGTTTGCTTCAAGGCCTGTGCCGGCCAGTTCATCTGCTGGCTGTTTTTCTTCAAGGCCTGTGCCGGCCAGTTCATCTGCCGGCTGTGTTTGCCTGCAGCGGCCTTCTTCTGCGGGCTGCGTTTGCCTGCTGCCTTTGCCATGCCATGCCCACTGCCCCTGTTCACCAGCCCCCGTTCAATTTTTGCTTTGCCCCCCCTGTTCATTTCCATGTGCGCCAGGATCAAGGCAACAGTTTGCAAGCTGCGAGAACTGCCCTGTTGGCAGCTACAACACGGGCCTGCAGTGGCGGCCCGTGCACCGTGTTTGTGTTCATGCATCCATTCGTTGTGCTCATTGCGTGTGCCACTTGAGCTGGCACGGAGACTGCGTTGTGCAGCCCATGCACCGTTGTGGTTCACTGCATTCAGTTCAAACCGTTCATGCATCCATTCGTTGTGTTCATTGCGTGTGCCACTTGAGCTGGCACGGAGACTGCGTTGTGCAGCCCAAGCACCGTTGTGGTTCACTGAGTTCAGTTCAAAAGGGAAGGCCTTGGACTGCGTGTGAGCAGCCAGCCACGTTCCCTGTCACCTGCATTGTTTGAGTCAGAGACTGCATGTGGGCAGCCTGGCTCCCTGCTAACTGCTTTCTTTTTGCAGAGTTCAATGATCCTGGGCCATGGTTTAGTGTAAAATTTGTAAGTTAAGGTTAAGATGTACTGTACATATGAGTGCGCCCCCGGCATGTATGTCTTAGCGCCGGCAATTTTATTTAAGTCGCCCGTGTGAGTGAGTTTGTTTAGGTAGTTACGCAGCCCTCAGGTTATTTATTTTGGGGACACGAATACCATGAATGTCGCACTCAGGGATCCGTAGGTAAAATGTACTAGGGGAAAACTACACATGATGGCACACGAAAATTTGACGACTCGGGACGAGTCTGTAAAAAGGAAGGGGGTAGTGTTGTGGTTACCAGATTCGCAAACCACCATTCAGGTCCCTTAGGTGAGGTATCTCGGTAAGTGCATGTGTAGTTAGGCCCAAACCCGTTGTCTAGTGGGAATACATGTCATTTATACGTGCTGCGACTCTTCAGGATAGCCGTTTTTCTTTTACTATCTTTATTTTGGACCAACCGCCAGGATTACCATCACAATTACAACCACAACCACCGCTTCACCACAACCGCCACGACCTTTACCGTCACAACTCGCCACCATCGCATCACCGTCATCTCGCGCCACTCATGGGCACCGATGCTGGACTCGTGTAGGGCGCACGTTGAACAGCGTGTACAAAACCACGGATTTTCTGCTTCAAAAACGGATCAAAAACGACACACGCCCACTTTTTGCCGTCCAATCGGTGAGCGAGGGGCGATTTGGCCCCACCTCCAGAACGATCGATATATGCAAATTTGTGGATCAAAAAGCCTTCACGCCCACTTTTTCTCGGGCCAATGGGGAGCGAGGTGAAAGGTCAAAGGGAGGGGGTCAAAGGCGAAGTTACGGGGGGATAAAAGGACGGTGTTCGTCAGTCAGAAGGAGTCGGAGTCAGCAGAACGAGGTCGGAGAGTCAAGAAGAGGAGAGTCGGAACGAGAGAGTCAGCAGGACGAGGGAGAGTCGCAAAGGAGAAGGAAGGAGAGTCGCAAAGGGGGTCGCGAAGGAGTAAGAAGAGTAGGAACGAGAGAACGAGTAGGTCGGAGAGTCAGCAGAACGAGGGTCGGAGAGTCAGCAGAACGAGAACGAGGGGTCGGAGAGTCAAGAAGAGGAGAGTCGGAAGCAGAGGGTCAAGACTTCGCGGGCGGTGGAGCTGCTCGTCGTGTGCGTTGGAGTCGGAACGGAGGGGACGGAGCTGTGGAAAGGCGGCGACACCAGACGAGGGGGTGCTCGCGTCGTGCAGGAAGCTGCACCCGAGGGAGGCCGACAGCGCGACCTGGCCGAGGTGGAGACGCTCGTCGCACATAATAAAGATCCTCTATACCCCGAGCATCAGCAACCCCCTCCTGTTTCCCCCCGCGCTGAGATAGTGCGACCAAGGGGGCCCCGTTCCCACCCCCTGCCAGGCACTGTCCACGAGGCCCGCGGGTTGCGGGGCCATCGCCGCTCCGCGTCTCATCACCAGACGGGTAGGCCCGACCCGGTCTCGGCCTCAGGCCTACCTCATTCTTGGGGGATGTTCTTTTCCTTGGTTTTGGGTATGTGTTGTCGGCGCCGTCTGTGAAGTAGAATTGTAGAAGTGTTGCCGTGTGCTCGGTAGTCGGTATTAGCTCTGCACTGTGTTTTCACTTTTATGTTTGCTTTTTGTGTAAATGGAATTGTGTTTTCTTTTTTTTGTGTGCATTTGGTGGAATTGTATTTGTGTGCTTCCTGTGTGCCGCGAATAAATGTGCTTTATTGTTGAACTGTTCTCCCGCTTCGCTTCGTCTTTTCCTCCATTGAATCCCCATCTTGCTTCACGTAAAGGGTTGGTAGTGGGCTGAGTACGCCCGATAATTAATCGAACCGTCGAGGTCGACGATAACACCGCTCGGTTATTCTGATAGTACGGAACGGGTCGCTTAAGTGGCCCGTGTCCGAAGTCGACCTGCGGCGAGGTGCGATTGCCCGGTCTACCCTCCGCGTGGGTACTTAGGTAGTTCGAATTTGGCGAGCAACCCTATCCCACGCGGGGGCTGATTGGCTCGATCGCGGTGAGACCGAAAGGTCCACCCGTGACTGGTTCCCGGCGTTAGTCCGAGAGGGTCACCACTGGATTGTCCGTCCGGTGGGCGACGTGCCGCGATTCGAGTTACGTGGCCGTCGCACGCCGGCGGGCGCGAAAACCGCAACAATATATATATATATATATATATATACATACATGTATGTATATATATATATATGTATATATATATATATATATATATATATATATATATATATATATATATATATATATGCATATGTATATGTATATATATATATATATATATATATATATATATATATATATATATATATATATATATATACACACACACACACACACACACACACACACACACACACACACACACACACACACACACACACACACACACACACACACACACACACACACACACACACACACACACACACACACACACACACACACACACACATATATATTGTTGTGGTTACCAAATTCGCAAACCACCATTCAGGTCCCTTAGGTGAGATATCTCGGTAAGTATATGTGTAGCTAGGCCCAAACCCGTTGTCTAGAGGGAATAAATATGTTATTCATGCGTGCTGCGACTCTTCAGGATAGCCGTTTTTCTTTTACTATCTTTATTTTGGACCAACTGCCATGATTACCACCACAACCACAACATCAACCACCAACCACAACGCCGCTTCACCACAACCGCCACGACCTTCACGTCACACCTCGCAACCGTCGCATCGCCACCGTTCTTGCGCCGCTTGTGGGTACCGGTGTTGGACTCGTGCAGGGCGCGCGCCGAACAGCGTGTACAAAACCACGGATTTTCTGCTTCAAAAACGGATCAAAAACGACACACGCCCACTTTTGTGCCGTCCAATCGGTGAGCGAGGGGCGATTTGGCCCCGCCTCCAGGGCGTTGGAGGGCGATCGCAATGCAAATTTATGGATCAAAAAGCATTCACGCCCACTTTTTCTCGGGCCAATGGGGAGCGAGGTGAAAGGTCGAAGGGAGGGGGTCAAAGATGAGAGAGCGAAGCCACGGGGCTTATATAAGCGACCGCGTTCGTCAGTCAAGTGAATGAGAGAGTTAAGACTTCGCGGGCGGTGGAGTTGGGAAGAAGAAGCAAGAAGGAGTTGGTCGTCGTCGTGTGCGTTGGAGTCGGAGCGGAGGGGACGGAGCTGTGGAGAGGCGGCGAGGGCAGACGAGGGGGTGCTCGCGTCGTGCAGGGAGCTGCACACCAGGGAGGCCGACGGCGCGACCTGGCCGAGGGGGAGACGCTCGTCGCGGGACTCGAGGCAGAGTAGAAATCCTCTATACCCCGAGCATCAGCAACCCCCTCCTGTTTCCCCCCGCGCTGAGATAGTGCGACCAAGGGGGCCCCTTTCCCACCCCCTACCAGACACTGCCCGTGAGGCCCGCGGAGTTGAGGCACCATCGCCGCTCCGCGTCTCATCACCAGACGGGTAGGCCCGACCCGGTCTCGGCCTCAGGCCCGCCTCATCTTTGAGGGTGTTCTTTTCCTTGGTTTTGGGTATGTGTTGTCGGCGCCGTCTGTGAAGTAAAATTGTATAAGTGTTGCCGTGTGCTCGCGTAATCGGTATTAGATCTGCATTGTCGCATTTGCTTTTGGTGGAATTGCATTGTGTTTTTCTTTTCTATGTGCTTTTGGTGGAATTGAATATGTGTGCTTTCCGTTCATCGCGAATAAATGTGCTTTGTGTTGAACTGTTTCCCGCTTCGCTTCGTCATTTCTTTCATTGAATCCTCATCTTGCTTCACGTAAAGGGTTGGTAGTGGGCTGAATACGCCCGATAATTAATCGAACCGTCGAGGTCGACGAATAACACCGCTCGGTTATCCCGATAGTACGGAACGGGTCGCTTAAGTGGCCCGTGTCTGAAGTCGACCTGCGGCGAGGTGCGATCGCCCGGTCTACCCTCCGTGTGGGTACTTAGGTAGGTCGAATTTGGCGAGCAACCCTATCCCACGCGGGGGCTGATTGGCTCGATCGCGGTGAGACCGAAAGGTCCACCCGTGACTGGTTCCCGGCGTTAGTCCGAGAGGGTCACGACTGGATTGTCCGTCCGGTGGGCGACGTGCCGCGATTCGAGTTACGTGGCCGTCAGCACGCCGGCGGGCGCGAATCCGCAACAATATATATATGTATATATGTATATATATATATATATATATATATATATATATATATATATATATATATATATATATATATATATATATATATATATATATATATACATATTGTTGTGGTTGAGGAAATTCGCAAACCACCATTCAGGTCCCGTAGGTGAGGTATCTCTGTAAGTATATATGTAGTTAGCCCAAACCCGTTGTTTAGAGGGAATAAATGTCATTCATTCGGGCTGCGACCCTTTAAGATAGCCGTTTTTCTGTTCTATCTTTATTTTGAACCAACCACGTCTCAACAGCCATCACACAACAACCACCAACCGCAACGCCGCTTCACAACAACAACAACAACAACAACGCCAACAGCCACGACCTTTACCGTCACATCTCGCTCTCGCAACCATCGCATCACCGCCATTCCCGCGCCGCTTGTGGGCACCGATCCTGGACTCGTACAGGGCGCGCACCGAACAGCGGGTGCAAAAAGCGGCCTTTCCGAGAAATCGGATCAAGAATGATTCACGCCCACTTCTGTTCCGTCCTATCAGCGAGCGTGGGGCGATTTGGCCCTGCCTCCAGGCGCGTCGGAGTATGATCGATATATGCAGATTCGAGGATCAGGAATGATTCACGCCCACTTTTCCTCTGTCCAATGGGCGAGCGTGGCTCCGCCCCCGAGCCGATCCTGATCCAAAAATCTGCATATGGTTTCTCCTGTCGCACTATAAAGCGCGGGGCGAATCGGGGGAGAGTTGGAGAGTTGTGGCGGCGGCGAAATCAGTCGAGAGAGTGTCTGTCGGGGTCCGGAGAGTCTGGAGAAGCCAAGGAGCTTTGTGGAGGTCTGCGCTCGTGTTAGAGTCGGGGAGCTGCGGAGAGGGGAGGCCGGGAACGCGGTCGAGGTCGCAGTGGAGTCGCTCGTCGCGGGACCCAAGCCAGCCAGATATCCTCTTTCCCCCGAGCATCAACAACCCCCCCCTGTTTCCCCCCGCGCTGAGATAGTGTGAGAAGGGGGCCCCGTTCCCACCCCATTCCAGGCAGTGCCAGCGAGGCCCGCGGAGTCGGGGCGCCGCCGCCATTTTGCGGCTCATCACCAGGCGGGTAGGCTCGACGCGGTCTCGGCCCCAGGCCCGTCTGCCCCCTTATCGTTGAGGGTGGCCCTCTTTTTCTTTTGCTTTGGAGTATATGTGTTGTCGGCGCCGTCTGTGAAGTAAAACTGTGTAAGTGTTGCCGTGTGCTCGCGTAGTCGGTAGTAGATCTGCATTGTGTTTCTTTTGTTGCAATTGCTTTTGGTGCGTAATTGTTGTTTCTTTTTTTGTTACATTTGCTTTTGGTGCATAATTGTGGTAATTGTATATGTGTGCTTTCCGTTTGCCGCGGAATAAATGTGCTTTATGTTGAACTGTTTCTCCCGTTTCGCTTCGTCTTTTCTCTAATTGAATCTCCATCTTACTTCACGTAAAGGGTTGGTCGTGGGCTAAATACGCCCGATAATTAATCGGAACCGTCGAGGTTGACGATAACACCGCTCGGTTATCCCGATAGTACGGAACGGGTCGCTTAAAGTGGCCCGTGTCCGAAGTCGACCTGCGGCGAGGTGCGATCGCCCGGTCTACCCTCCGTGTGGGTACTTAGGTAGGTCGAATTTGGCGAACAACCCTATCCCACGCGGGGGGCCGATTGGCACGATCGTGGTGAGGCCGAAAGGCCCACCCGTGACTAGTTCCCGGCGTTAGTCCGAGAGGGTCACGACGGGATTGTCCGTCCGGTGGGCGACGTGCCGCGATTCGAGTTACGTGGCCGCCCGCATGCCGGCGGGCGCGAATCCGCAACACTGGTGTCAGGAGTGGGATACAAACTCATCCCCCTCCTCGCGGCACTGGTATCGGAGAACGGGAAAACGGGCTCTCCTATCTCCAGCTAAATTCACGGGAATCGGTCCAGGGGTGAGACGAGCGACCCCCGATTCCCTCCAAATTACGAGCGATTTAAATTAACCCTTTACGAGAAATAAAATGGCGTCTCAAGGCTAGCGGGAGCCAGGGGTATTAGAAATGGATTTAGAATGTGTAGAATCCATGGTCCAGGATGAAAACCCCGTGCAGGAAATGTTGGTTGTGCAGGAACACGAACTCCCCCAACTGAACCCAGAGCCCGAAATAGGTGCGGCGGCGGCCGCGGGGTATGACACCTCCCCTCCCCCTCTCCACCAAAACCCTTCCCCGATCCCTGCCGAAACGGCTCACCCAAATGCACCCGACATGACCCAGCTATTCACCATGAATATTCACCATGGCAAAGATGAATGCGAACATGAACAAGCAAATGCACGAAATGAAAACGAAAATGGATACAAACACAAACGAAGTGAAGGTGAATATGGAAACAAACGCACTCAAAATGAAGGAAGAAATGAAAGAGCTGCGGGGTGAGACGCAGAACATGGGCCGAAGCCTGCAGGCGGGCATGAAAGCATTGACCAGGGAGCTTAAAATGGCGATGCCACGTGTGGGGGCGAACGAGCTGGGAGGGAGTGCAACGGCTGTCAGGCCCGCGGTGGAGGCGGGTGACAAAGTAATTCGGGAGACGTGTTGGGCGAGGGTCGTGACGGAAAAAGTGACGGTGACCGAGAGGGAAAAACTAATTGGGGTGACGGAGACGTGCACGAGGGAGATAACAAGGGAAGAGACGGAAATAATAGTTGAGACAAGGGAGATAACAAGGGAAGAGGTGACTGAGTTGGCAGAGACACGGGAGATGGGAACGATAGAGGGAAGACTACACGATGAAGACGGGGTAAGTGACGCACACACACACACACACACGGAGGTAGTGGAGGATAATGGGGGTGAGCTCGCGGACTGGGTAGAGACCCGGTGCGAGCAGTTGGATGGCCTCCTCCAGGAACGAGGGGAGGGAGTATGCCCCCTGGAAGCGAGTCACGACCAGGTGGGTTCGGTCGTGTCGAGCGAGTTCGGGGGGAGGAGTGCTGCGGACAGGTGCACGGAGAGCTTGGGGGGGTATAGAGGCCCCGGAGACCCTTGTGGGGACACGAATC
>NC_140969.1:2481823-2486823 GCF_056783735.1 Eptatretus burgeri
GAGATAGTGCGACCAAGGGGGCCCCTTTCCCACCCCCTGCCAGACACTGTCCGCGAGGTCCGCGGAGTCGGGGCGCCATCGCCGCTCCGCGTCTCATCACCAGACGGGTAGGCGCGACCCGGTCTCGGCCTCAGGCCCGCCTCATCCTTGAGGGTATTCTTTCCTTGGTTTTGGGTATGTGTTGTCGGCGCCGTCTGTGAGGTAGAATTGTATAAGTGTTGCCGTGTGCTCGGTAGTCGGTATTAGCTCTGCATTGTCTTCGCTTTTATATTTGCTTTTTGTGTAAATGGAATTGTGTTTTCTTTTTTTGTGTGCTTTTGGTGGAATTGAATATGTGTGCTTCCCGTGTGCCGCGAATAAATGTGCTTTATTATTGAACTGTTCTCCCGCTTCGCTTCGTCATTTCTCCCATTGAATCCCCATCTTGCTTCACGTAAAGGGTTGGTAGTGGGCTGAATACGCCCGATAATTAATCGAACCGTCGAGGTCGACGATAACACCGCTCGGTTATTCTGATAGTACGGAACGGGTCGCTTAAGTGGCCCGTGTCCGAAGTCGACCTGCGGCGAGGTGCGATCGCCCGGTCTACCCTCCGCGTGGGTACTTAGGTAGGTCGAATTCGGCGAGCAACCCTATCCCACGCGGGGGCTGATTGGCTCGATCGCGGTGAGACCGAAAGGTCCACCCGTGACTGGTTCCCGGCGTTAGTCCGAGAGGGTCATGACTGGATTGTCCGTCCGGTGGGCGACGTGCCGCGATTCGAGTTACGTGGCCGTCGCACGCCGGCGGGCGCGAAATCCGCAACACTGGTGTCAGGTCGTGCGATACAAATTCATCGCCCTCCTCGCGGCACTGGTATTGGAGAACAGGAAAACGGGCTCTCCTGTCTCCAATTAAATTCACGGGAATCGGTCCAGGGGTGAGAGAAGCGACCCCCGATTCCCTCCAAATTACGAGCGAGTTAAATTAACCCTTCACGAGAAGCAAGATGGCGTCTCAAGGCGAGCGGGAGCCGGGGGTATTAGAAATGTATATGTGTAATAATGTAGAGTCCATGGTCCAGGATGGAATCCCCGAGCAGGAAATGTTGACTGTGCAGGAACACGGACTCGCCCAACTGAACCCAGGGCCCGAGGTGGGTGCGGCAGCGGCCGCGGTGTATGACACCTCCCCCCCCCCTCTCCACCAAAACCCTTCCCCAACCCTTGCCGAAACGGCTCAGCTGAGTGCATCCAACATGGCCCAGCTATGCGCCATGCTGGCGGCAATGAACACCAAGATGAATGCGAAAATGATCGAAAAGATGGATACAAATACAAATGAAATGAAAAACGAAATGAACAAGCAAATAAACGGAATGGAAGCAAACATGAAGGAAGAAATGAAAAAGTTCCGGGGTGAGACGCAGAACATGGGCCGATGCCTGCGGGCGGGCATGAGGGCCGTGACAAAGGAAATAATAGTTGAGACAAGGGAGGTAAAGGGTGAAGAGTTGGCAGAGACACGGGAGATAGAAAAAATAGAGGAAAGACTACACGAGGAAGACGGGGTAAGTGACGCACACACACACACAGAGGTAGTGGAGGACAATGGGGGTGAGCTGGCGGACTGGGTAGAGACCCAGTGCGAGCACCTGGATGGCCTCCTCCAGGAACGAGGGGAGGGAGTATGCCCCCTTGAGGAGAGTCACGACCAGGTGAGTTCGGTCGTGCTTTGCGAGGTTGAGAGGAGTGCTGTGGACGGGTGCACGGAGAGCTTGGGGGGTATAGAGGCCCCGGAGACCCTTGTGGGGACACGAATCCCCAGTGTGGTTGTCCCTGTGTGTGTGGTGCAAGGTGTGAGTTCCCCCGCGTGTGTGGGTGAGGCACCGTGTGTGGAAGAGGCCGTGTGTGTGAGTGAAACGGCCAGTGTGAATGAGGAACCGCGGGTGAGTGCCCTCGCGTGTGTGGATGAGGCACCGCGGTTGAGTGCCCCCGCGTGTATGAGTGGGGTACGGGGTGTGGAAGAGACCGCGTGTTTGAGTGTCGCCGTGTGTGTGAGTGAGGCACCGCGGGTTAGTGCCCCCGCGTGTGTGGGTGAGGCACGGAGTGTGGATGAGGCACCGCGGGTGAGTGCCCCCGCGTGTGTAAGTAGTATGGTTTGTGTGAGTGGTGAGGCACCGTGCGTGAGTGAACGGCCGTGTGCAAGGTCGCTGTGTGCAAGGGAGACCGTGTGTGTGAGAGAGCGGTATGTGAGGGAGATGTCGGTTGGCATGCGGGAGCACGCAGCCGCGTCTCCCGGTGTGAATGTGATGGAGTGGACTGTGTGCGTCGTAACACGCAGGTGTGCGTGGGTCGAATGGCGACGACGGCGACATGGGAGGAACGAAAGCCGAGTAGCGGCTGTGGTTGTTTCGAGGACCGTGCCGGGTTCACCCAGCAGTGAGCACGCGGTCCGTGCTGTGCAACGCACGAGACCACCACGTGCTCGCTTGCGAGAGTGAAGTCCCGGTCCGGAAACGCACGCGGTGGATTTGCCGATCCCGCGGACGGACAAAGTTTAGGCAGGTAAACGGATTTGGACCGGACGGGTTCTCCACGCGATCGTGTGTTAAGCTCCAACGGGCAAAGCACATGTGTTCGCGTGGGGAACCCCTCGAGACGTGGGGCTTGTGTTTTTTTATGCGCACGGTGACGTCATGGCTGCACGTGTGGTTGGAATCCGGCAGGAGGGGTATCCCGGCCGATGGTACCGTCCAAGGAGGGACGAGGAACACGTGCAGCTGCATGACGTCACGGGCAGGTGCAAAGTGCGCGAGCTCTGAGTTGCCGCGCAGGTGCTGCGCATGGAAAAAAAAAAAAAAAAGCAAGCCTCACTTTCGGGTGTACAGGATTCCTGGGCAAGGGGTGAAAGACCCCCTTACCCTGGGCACAGGATGGAAACTAGTTAGGGGGAAGGGTTAGCTTAGTTAGACCGACTCCATGGGGCAGGGGTAAGTCCTAATGGAGTCCGTGGAATGGATTAGTTAAAGGGATTGTAGCGAGATTTAGGTTGGGAAATTTATTAATGATTTATTTGGAGACAGAGACAGACTTTGGATGTGTAGAGTGGACGTAGTTTAGCTACGTAGTGTTAAAAGGAACGTGCTATAGTTTAAGGGACGACGTGGGAGCACGAGTTAGTTAGGGGATGTAGTTAGAAGGATGGCAGAGTTCAGCGGTGTGTGTGTTGAAGAGTTGGTGAGTTGTGAGGTGAGTACATGGTGAGTGAGTGAGGCCAGCGGGTCTGTGTGGATGGAGCGAATGGGGAATGCATGGTGCGATGAGTGATTGGGGGGAGGAGTGACTCCCGCCCAAGGGACCCCGGGGTCAGAGTAAAGTGAGTTAGCTGGGTTAGTCAAATTGAAAAATGGAGGTCGTTTTGCTGTTGGTGGGAATGTAGGCTCGAAACCCATTTGGAGGGGTGCAGGAGCCCTGTTGACGGGCTTGGGAGCGTGGCTGCGAAAGGTGAGTATCGCTGAGTGGGTACCCCGGGCACCAGGCTAGTCGGCCGCGGTAGGCCATGGGCCCATGGGGGCCGGGATAGAGTAGTGGGCACGGGTGCGCCTGCTTGGTGCGGGGGCCCGGGGCGCCATTAGCCGCGTGGGCAGTGTTGTGGGCACGGGTGACCCTCGGAAAGGGGCCCGGGAGGCTGGCCTGCCACGTGTGCGTTTCAGGGGAGGTGCCATGGGGGGCACTCCCCGGTGTTAGGGAGCTGGTAGGCTCGGAGGCAGTGTAGTGCCCGGGGTGGCCATAGCGGGAGATTCGGCAGAGGGTCGTGCCTGCCAAAGGGAGCCACGTGTCCCAGCCAGGAGACCGTGTGAGGGCACGGAGAGAAAATTGGGGGGCGAGGCCCGAAATTGTGAGGACACCAACACAGGCGACGGGAATCTGGGTTGTTAGAACCAATACTTTAAGCGAGAGGCGCTTGTTGAAAGCCCCGGGGTAGTTTAACAGTTAAATGGATAGGGTAGATTAGGAAGTGTACCCCTCCGCACCATCCATCCCCTCGCTCTCGTTGTGGGCCGCTGGACCCACTTTGGGTTAGATCGCCGAACTCTGGGGAGGCCATTCTGAGGCTTCGTTGGGCCTCGACACAGGACGCTAGCTCTCCCTTATTCCCCTCCGGGAAGGGAACGTAGGGGTTGGGAGTAGGCTAGGTGACAGGATAGGTTAGCCGAACAAAGACGATAAAGGGGGTTAGGGGACGATTTATAGTGGGGAAGTAAAAGAAAAAAAAAATAATAACAAAAAAATAAGTTGGGGCTAAATTGGTTTTTCACAAATTAAGGGAGTGGGTATGAACAGTGACAGGCAAAGGCGATAGGTGGGAGGGAGACAGGTAGGTAGGTCCGAGCCCGCCTTCCAAGTGGCCAGCACCACCGCACTCCCTCCACCAACCTCCACTGAACGGCAAGAGCTGGCCAACTTCATCGGCTGGCCGTGTTTTGCTTCAAGGCGGAGGCCGGCCAACCTCGTCGGCAGCTGTGTGCTGCAAGGCCTGTGCCGGCCAGTTCATCTGCTGGCTGTTTTTCTTCGAGGCCTGTGCCGGCCAGTTCGTCTGCCGGCTGTGTTTGCCTGCAGCGGCCTTCTTCTGCGGGCTGTGTTTGCCTGCTGCCTTTGCCATGCCATGCCCACTGCCCACGTTCACCAGCCCCGTTCAATTTTTGCTTTGCCCCCCCCCCCCTGTTCATTTCCATGTGCGCCAGGATCCGCAAGGCAACAGTTTGCAAGCTGCAAGAACTGCCCTGTTGGCAGCTACAACACGGGCCTGCAGTAGCGGCCCGTGCACCGTGTTTGTGTTCATCCATCCATTCGTTGTGCTCATTGCGTGTGCCACTTGAGCTGGCACGGAGACTGCGTTTGTGCAGCCCATGCACCGTTGTGGTTCACTGAGTTCAGTTCAAAAGGGAAGGCCTTGGACTGCGTGTGAGCAGCCAGCCACGTTCCCTGTCACCTGCATTGTTTGAGCCAGAGACTGCA
>NC_140969.1:2491823-2646823 GCF_056783735.1 Eptatretus burgeri
CCTCTCTGCAATGCATTCCACACAGACTGAGGATATAAACATTCAATTTTCACAAAACTTGCTGCAACCAAGTGTTAATCAACCTTTGCGACGATGAAAAGTGAAAACAGAATTTAAATTGAACTTAAAATAACTGCGTGAAGCCGTGTTGAAGTCAGCGGACCTCGTGTTGCCCAATAAACAGGGCCAGACGACAGAGGTAACGAGAAATGAGTTGGTCAAATTAAATCTTCTTAATAATCTCGATGAAACCCATTATGTATTATAGCCGTCCGATGCTCCCTTATAGGCCATTCGACCAATCGGTCATTTTGCACTTGATGACCCTGTAACCTTGACCCCGAGGCGAAAATGCAAAAAAGGGCTCAGACGATGTATAGAGAGTAACTAGTATTATCATCGTGTCAAGTTAGAACTCAAATCGGCCGAGTTGTCTCGGAAGAGATAGAAAAATAAAAATTGTTGACAGACAGACAGACAGACAGACAGACGGACGGAAATGAGGACATCGAACGGTTATATTAGGTCAGTGAGCCGACGTAAATAACCTTACAAAGTGAGATACAGAACAAGTCTAACAAATCGGGGTCCATAAAACCTGGCTTATATTGAACCAAGAAAATGAACAACAAACAAGCAACAAGTGCGAGCTGTCTGTGGTTCAGTGACGATCTTTAATAGACCTCTCAGACTTGGAGCAAGGATGCTCTGACATGAAACCCCTGAAAATGCTGCTCCGATGCCTTCGATTTAAAAGATCATTACTTGGTCTTAAAAAAGAGAAAACCGACAAAAGGAAAATTTGTACTTGGGGTTTTGGGTGGGGGGCTCGTTCTGCTTCTTGTACTTGCCAGAATAAATTACTGTATTACCAGCAGAGGCCATTGTTACATTATGTACACAGGGAGTGGGGTGGGGGGGGGGGAGCATTGAGAAAAAGAAGGGAAGGATAGGAAAAATATGAGAGGAGGAATGTTGGCATGGAAAGTGACAAGAAAAGGTGGGAAGACAAAAATAAACAGAAAGAAGAACTGTGCAACAAGAGGAAAACATGGGGGGAAGAGTCACAATTAAATAAACAAATGTATGAATAAGTGAATAAATAAAAGTCGATAACAAGCAACAACTTTACAGGAGAACTGTGCACAAGTTATGTCATTGACAGAACGACGACAAATTCTCAGACATTACATGAAAATTATCTGAATGTCGGCATGGAAGCAGTCAGCATCATGCACATCACAGCTGTGAAGAGAAAAAGAAAAGAAAAACTCTTTCCGAAGAGAGCACTTACTTGAGTGCGATGCCAAAACACCGAAGCCCGTGTGTGACCAAGCTTGTTGCGGCAAGGACCCTTGTCATAATGACGGAGCAGGAAGTCATCCTGAGAAAAGAGGTGAATCGTCATTGGTCAGAGAATTGTAATCAAATAAATACAGCATTGAAGCCATCAAGAGGAACTCAAATAGATAAAGATGGAGTCATTAGAAGGAACTCAAACAAGCAAAAAAGCAAAGTTGAAGTCTTCAGGAGGAACCTGTATAGGATTTGGGATTCAGCTGCTAACTCCTCTCCCCTCAAACAAGCCTGGCATTGGCTTAGCGGTTAGGGTGGTGGCTTGGGATCCTAGGGTCCTGAGTTTGATCCCCATTGGCCACTGAATTAACATCAGGGGGTTGACTCAGCCTGCCATCCTTCCGAGGTCGGCGACATGAGCACCAGAGTACTGGTAATAGGGGCACTGCATCAGCGACATAGCAGCACCCCTAACCAATGATGCAACCAGCAGCCAAAAAGGCTGTACATGAAGGAAACCCTCAAACACACCCAGGCACAGCCAAGTGAGCCAAAAACAATTTGCAAGTGTTCACCTTTCTGTAGACAAAAAAGAAAGAAACGAATAATGAAGGAAAGAATGAAATTAAGAGCAAAAGACACCAAAACATAAAACAATAGAGAGTTCAACTATCAGGAACTCCTCCTTGCGGTGATGGTTCCCCTCAACGCAAGTCGGGGGCCAAATCTTCCCCATTCTTCTCTGCTACCTGGATTTGTCAGGGCAGCGCGGTCGTGGTCAGAGTGCCGAGGGAGACTGGTCCCCATGGACCAGCCCTTTCCATCTTGTCCCTTCTTCCTCTCCCTCGCACTTTCCCTCCACCTCTCACTCTCAGTCTCCCTCACACTCTTCCTCTTGACATCGTGAAGGCAGAGGTACACAATCCTGGATGTGGGTGATCTCGGTAACTGTAACAACTGGCGGGGAATAACACTACTCTCAATCCCCAGCAATGTCTTCTGTAGGATACTCCTCAACAGGATTGACAAGGTTATTGACATAAATCTGAGATGAGAGCAAGCGGGATTCAGAGCAGGAAGAGGGTGTATCGACCAAATCTTTGCACTATCTCACATCAACAAACAGTGCTTAGAATGGAATAGACCTTTGTACATCAACTTAATCGACTTCAAGAAGGCATTTGATAGTGTACAGAGAAAGAGTCTGTGGAAGATACTGACTTCTTGTGGAATTCCACAGAAGATGGTTACCCTGATTAGCAAATTATATGAACACTTTGAATGCAGTATCATCATGAACTCCCTATCAAAGTGGTTCCCAGTGGAGTCAGTCACTTTTTCAAGGTTGTATCACATCACCTATCCTCGTTCTGATTGCCATCGACTGGATCATGAGGAATACCATGTCAGATATAGACGGAGAGGCATCCAATGGATCCTTTTCAACCAACTTGAAGATCTAGACCAGCGTTTCTCAACCTTTGATGGCCCATGGCCCCCCTACCGAGTCGCTTAACATTCGTGGTCCCCTGCCCTTCAATAAAAGATGCAGATTTCGTTTTATGAAATTTATTTACTCAGTCTTAAAAGATAAATCAAAGTAAACATTTTTCTAAGCAATACAATCAATGAGACACTTGCTGTTGGGCTTGTCTGACGAGGCCTCTTATGTCCGGCTCCGTCTTGGACACAGCACGGCGAATATCGTTCCCAACGTCAAGACAGTTTCTGGGCTTCGTTTTAATGGTCGCAAGGTCAGAAAATCCAGATTCGCAAAGATATGTTGTGGCGAATTGAATGAGCATTACGGATGCTTTCTTGCTGAGTCGTGGATACGCATCCTGAACAGACAACCAGAAGGTGGAGTGGTCTTCTTTGTTACTGAAGACCAGCTTCATTGCTTTTGAAACCTTCAACTCTGCCAGCTCCTCTGCTTCGTCTTCAGTAGGATCAATTTTGGCGTTAAACAGGTCTTTGTGCCACGGAACATCCAACGGTGCATCGTCGAAATACGATTTGAACTCTGCGGAGAGATTGTCAAGATGTCTAGTGATGCAATCTTTGATGCCGACGGGAAGCTCAATCCTCTGCGTCTGCAGGTGCTCGTTCAAGAAAGGAAAAGAGGTAGTGGACCAGGCCTTGATTCGTGCCTGCCAGACTTCCATTCTAGCAGACAGTCTGGCAAGCTTGTCTTGAACGTCACTGACTGTCACATCACGGCCTTGCAAGGACTGGTTCATTTCGTTGAGTCGGCCGAATATATCGGCCAGGTAGGCGAGCATCATGACGAACTCTTCATTGTCGAAGTGGACATGGAGGTTGTTTTCGTTGTCTCGCAGGAAGATTTCCACCGCAACCCGGAGTTCATACAGCCGAGAGAGGCATTTCCCCCTCGATAGCCAATGGACGTTGGTGTGAAACAGAAATCCAACATGTTCCGCTCCCATTTCGTTGGCCAGGAGTTGGAAGAGCCGATGATTTTTGGCCTTCGCACGAATGAAGTTGATCACTTTGACCGCGACGTCCATGACTTCCAGCAAACGAGGCGGAAGAGTCTTTGACGCAAGAGCGTATCGGTGTCGCGAACAGTGGGAGGACATCACATGGGACCATTCGTTCTTCACAAGAGTGATGAACCCTCCTCTGATGCCAACCATCGCTGGGGCACCATCAGTATAAATGTGCTTGAAATTCTGCCAACAGAGTCCATTAGCTTCAAAAAAAAAAAAAAAAAAAAAGAGTCCACAATAGCTTTGATATCTGCCGCTGTCATTGTGGTTGGTCGGGTATTGCAGAACAAGAACTCTTCCTTCATCTTTCCCTTTCTCTCATAGCGAGCAAAGGCGATCAACTGGCTCTCCAGGGCGGTGTCGGTAGACTCGTCTAATTGAAGGCTAGCCTGGAGCGTGCTTTGTTTGATTTCGGAGCAAACTTGACGGCACACATCAGCGGCCATGTCGTAAATCCATCGTCGGATCGTGTCATTCGAGAGCGAAACTTGCTGGATCTTCTTTTTCGCCTCTGGTCCGATCATGAAATCCACCATTTTCTCTGTAAATGGCTTGATAAGGTCCTCAGCAATAGTGTGCGGCTTCTTGCACTTCGCAATTCGGTATGCCACTTCGTAGCTGGATTGAAGAGCAGGTTTTTCTTCTGGCCGGAATCCAAATTTGGGAAGTGTCGCTTCACGGTCATATCGTGATCGTTTCACAGACAGAGCGTCGATATTATCTTCCTTCCTTCCGGGATGCCTCTTGTCGCAATGGTTTGAAAGTTTGGAAGGACGTAGTGACGCATTTGACATCACGACCGAGCAGTGCAGACATTGCGCGCAGTCCACGCCATCTTGACTGACATTCGTGAATCCAAACTTGACATAGCTGTCATTCCATTTTCGAACCTTCGACATCTGAGAAAAAATTTGAAAAAAACAAAATTCTAACGTTTTTGTAAACATTGGTTTACTATGAATGCTCTGTGGGCTCCGCCTTCTCTTTTAAAATCGTGGTTAAACTCATCTACCCTTTTTACTTTGACACTATGACCGGAGACTCGTCACCTTAATTGTACATTACAAGCTTCTGCATTCTGAATCGCAGTTTTTCGGCGTCCGCTCATGGCTCCCCGGTCGAAGGCCGATGCCCCCTTGGGGGGCCACGGTCCCCCGGTTGAGAAACGCTGATCTAGACCTTGCTGATGATTTAGCAATTTTGTCATCAAGGCATACCAATCTGCAAGAAAAAAAAACAAACTTACAGGCTAATCAGCTTTGCCAGAAGGACAGGTCTCAACATTAGTACTGCCAAGACCTAGGTGATGAACATCAATGCCATGCCTTCTGCACACATTACAGTAAATGGAGAAGTATCTAGAAACTGTAGAGGATCTTACATACCCAGGCAGTCTCATCAGCAAAGACAATGGAGCCAAGAACATATCAAGGAAAGACTGCAAAAACTCATAATGCATTCACTCGACTTCATTCCATCTGGAAATATAAACAGTACAGTCTGAAGAGAAAGATATAATAAGACTTTATAACAGCAATATCAAGTCTGTTCTTTGATGTAGCTCTGAGTGCTGGTGAGTAATTAAGTCAGACAAGAGAAAGGTAGAGTCCTTCCACAATGGATGTCTGAGGAAAATCTGCCACATCTTCTGGCCAATTAAGATTTTTTTTAAAGACTTGCTTAAAGAACTGGTTGACACAGCATTGCCCTTGAAATCAAGTGTCGCCTCCTCCAATGGCTTGGCCACGTGCTTAGAATGTCCCCTGAACGAATCCCCAAGGTGGCTTTGAGATGTACACCATCAGGAAAGAGGAAACCAGGCAGGCCAAAAACTACTTGTCGTAGGACTGGAGTAGCCGAGTTTGGTGAGATGGGTCTATCATGGTGTGAGGCACAGAATGTAACTAAGGCTAGAGATAAATGGTGAAAAGCTCGTAGCTCCCATCGGGACAAAGAGGTAAGTAGAAGAAAAACAAGTGAGAAGAGAGAAAAGATGGATGAGACTGAATGAATTAATAAATAATAGGATGTGGGATGAGATATGGGACTGAATGATTTAATAAATGAGGAATGAGTGACCACATTTTTTTTGTTTTTTTAAGTTGAATCACCATTTGATCGATCACATGTTACAATCGACTGAAGCAAAATAAATAATGAAAATTTATTCTGAAAAAAAATATTCTTCAATTTTAATTACTTTTCAGTACAATTATTCACCATTGTTCCAGATGATATCAGGGTTAACCTTTTCTGGGCCAGATGTTCATCCCCTTCAGGTGGGGGCTACCTGGTTTTGGTGAGTATGTGTGACGGTTAGGAAAAAAACAAAAACAAAACAGAGCAATTACTCCCAAAATATTTTTTCCAGTAACACACCCACCCCAAGAATTTGAGTATTCAAGTGACTGTATCTCTCAAATGGAATGCCCAATCTCAGAAATTCTAATTGTTCTTTGATCTGTAAATTACAATCATCAAGAAGGAATGGTAATGATTCATTTTTTTTTCTTTCTACAATGTCAAGGCTCATTTAAGAGCAAACACAAAGAACGTATAACAAGGGGAGCAAGAGACAGGAGGGATGGGAGAGGAAAGCATAAACAGTAGGGAACTAGAGGGGGAGCACTCGGTAGAGTGCAAAACTTCCGCCGCCAATTCTGCTAGGTCACTCAAGTGAACCTGATATCCTATTCATTCAATTTGACGTCAACAGTGCTCAGAGTTATAGTTTGCAACTTTCCCTTTTACTTTTAACTTTTACATACTCAATTCATTCGTCATAACTAGAAACATTCCTTCAGACAGAAATTGATTTTACGTGGGTATATCCACCTGAAGTTCCAAAATCAGCCGCAATTATAATTTTGGCACGTTTTTTGTTGGAAATCACTTATAATATGTAGAAATGCAAAAAAAAACAAAATTTTGTTGAAAAAAAAAGTTGCAAAAATTTTTTTTCTCTGACAATTTTTTTTTTTGGGGGGGGGGGGGGGGTTGGAAATCACTTAAAACATGTAGAAATGCAAAAAAAAAATTCAAATATTTTTTCAAAATGGCCGCCATAGCGGCCATATTGGATTTTGGACAGAGTCCAAAATCTGATGGCATGATCCTTGGACCATACCTAATCCCCCCACCAAGTTTCGTCGAAATCCATCGAGGAGTTTTTCCGTAATACTGTTCACAAACAAACAAACAAACAAACAAACAAAGGGGTGAAAACAGTAACCTCCGATCTTCGATTGTGGAGGTTAATAACCACATGAGGTGATCTGTGGAAGGCAGAGGGATGGGGTGGGGTACACAGTGTAAACAAGATGGACACTACAGGGACTTTCAGGAAGGAAAGCAGGGAATTTGCAGGAGGTGGGTTTGGGGTGGATTAATGGGGGTAGAAAAGATCATGGTTTTGGATGGGGGGAGATAAGAGATGATGGTGAACAGCTGTGTTGAAAACCTGGACGGAAGAGTGGGATCGAAGAGTGTGTGGGAGTTTGTTCCAAAAAAAGATTTAAAATTTTGAGTTGGAAATGCTCCTGAAACAAAGTTTGATTTCATGGATAAATTACCTCAACACTGAATCACAGGATATTCAAATTGTCTGAGGGCAACAACAAAGCAAAGTGGACAATTGGCTTAAAGACAATGAGTGACTTCGAAAAGGACATCATTGCCAGACAGAGCTATCACGAGGCACTCACATCGAGGGATTGAAGGCAGTACCAGCAGAATGCATGACGGCATCGGCTACACATCATCTGAGCACAGCCATCATTTCGCTCAATAAGGATCTTGCATGCCGGGCATCGTTTTATGGAATCATCTTCGCCATCCCACAGTACAATCCTGTAAAGCCACCCTCATGTCATGATTCTAAAGGAAGCTCAACATAATCAGTCATATGATATAAAGGCACTCATTGACAAATTCCATTTTGAACTATTTATCCTTTAGAGGGGAGATTTGGGAGGCAAAGCAAAAATAAATCGATATAATAATTAACATTCAGATGCTGTAAATGTTATTTAGGCCAACACACAAATGAGGGATTAGATCCAAGCACCAAAATGGATTAGACATTATTAAAATAAGAAGTTGATAAATTTTATAAAGACCTTCTTTCCAGTTGCATTTTCTTTGAATGCGCACATAGTTTCTCAGCTGTTAGATAGGCCCCAAAAGCAAACTTTACCTCACAGGATGCCTTGTCTCACTGTTGTTGTTTGATCCCTGTACTGTTAACGTGTTCCATTGTCTGCTTATCCGTACTTACTCGGTCATATTGTATTAAATTTGAGTTTGTGTTTGTCTAAAGCCTGTATCTCACTGGGCTGCAACAGCTCGCGACGAGTTGGAGACACCAAATTGCGATAAAACAGCAATAATTTTCACTTGGAATCACACTGAATTTATACTGAAACACATTTGCGTATGTCTCACGAATATCGCACGAATGTCCCACGAACTCCCGGCGAAATTTGGGATGAACTTCGCCTGGAGTTCGCATACATGTCGCACGACATTCGCGCGACGTTCAGGTGACGAAACAGATTTTTTTGGCACATGCAACTGTCGCGCAACGGGCACACGACCATCGCGCAAATGTCGTGCAACAGTCGCACGACAATTGTGCGTGACATATTATATATATATATATATATATATATATATATATATATATATATATATATATATATATATATATATATATATATATATATATATATATATATATATATATATATATGGACTCTCCCTTCCAGCAATCATATTGTCAGTTGGGAAACGAGTAAGAGAGTACCTGACTGAGTTCTACAATGGTGTGGGAGCTGTGCCCTGGCAGAACAGGATGGTGGGATTACAGGAGAATGCTGACCAAGCCTGATTGTTCAAAGTGTTCTGTTACTTGTCGACGTTGCACCCACAAACATTGTGTGACCCAATTGTTCATCTGCCTGATAGGGGCTTGTGGGTGTGACCATATTTTGTGTGTGACCTAATTTATATAAAAATGTGTGACGTGATTTATGAATGATGGGAAGGTGAAAGGAATGATGGGAAAGTGAAAAGTTTGCATTGAAGGCCATTACTCAGAACAGGAGAGAAAGAGGACAGACAATGCTGGTTTTACAATATGGACTGTTATTTTTTTTAATATTTTTTTTTAGTCATATCTGGATTGAACTATTGTGAATCTATCTACATTACATTGCATGTCACATTTGTCGCACCTTCTGACTCACGGAAACTAAATTGAGAAGGGTTCGAGACCACCGTGACAATTGACTATTTGGAGATAAAATTTGTCGCACGAATTTTTTGAACAGGTTCAAAATTCCAGCGACACCAGAGCGACGTCCTGCGACTCACGCGAGGAAATTGAGAACCACCGCGAACGTTTGCAGACATTTTGGAGAATCCCGTTCGCATTTTGTCGCGAGCTGTCGCAGCCCAGTGAGATACAGGCTTTAGCCTTGGCCAGGTTGTGTGCGTGTAAATTTTAAATTTTATTTTTAAATTCTCATTCTCTCTTTATTCTCATCCTCCAATCAAGACCAATTTTATCATACTGCCTTTGTAAACTCAAACCATCTCAAAAAAAAGTTGGTTTACTTTTTTGTGGGGGAGTGTGGTGAATCTTCTCACTTATTGATTGAGCTCTTCCCATTACTCCATCCTTCATTCTCCATCTCCATTTTATTAATGAAAACTTCTCAACAAAAAGACTCAAAATGTCTTCTTTAAAAAAAGAGGAAGAAAAAAGTGGTATTTACCTCCACCACCAATGGTGGAAGGTTATGTTTTCACCCCAGTTTGTTTGTTTGTGTGCAGGATATCTCAAAAAGTTGCGGAGGGATTCGGATGAGATTTTGTGGACAGGTTGGGTGTGTGACAAGGATGAACTGATTAGATTTTAGTGGATTGGATTTTTTTCTCTGACAATTTTTTTTTTTTTGGTTGGAAATCACTTAAAACATGTAGAAATGCAAAAACAAAAATTCAAATATTTTTTCAAAATGGCCGCCATAGCGGCCATATTGGACTTTGGACCAAGTCCAAAATCTAATGGCATGATCCTTGGACCATACCTAATCCCCCCACCCAGTTTCGTCGAAATCCACCCAGGAGTTTTTCCGTAATACTGTTCACAAACAAACAAACAGACGGGTGAAAACAGTAACCTCCGTCCATCTTCGATGGCGGAGGTTAATAAGAACAAATTCAGAGCCAAAGTACTGTTAAACTGCAGGTTCATTTTCAGATTCATGTTCAAAATATAACATTCAATTTAAATAAGCTGTTCCTCAATCATACACTGACATCTATAAACAGACTGGCAGACAAAGTGAACGCAGCCTCTTCTGTGAAGTATAGGGCTGACTCAGAATGAAAGACAGCTTCTCATGGAGCCTACTGTACTCGTCATTCATTAAATTTTCATTCTTGTCATTTCTTCTTACTTAGTTATGCAAATCCTGGGAAGAAAAAGGCAGCAGCTCACATTAATCGTTTGTGTGTGTGTGTGTGTGTGTGTGTGTGTGTGTGTGTGTGTGTGTGTGTGTGTGTGTGTGTGTGTGTGTGTGTGTGTGTGTGTGTGTGTGTGTGTTTTATCTCCACATGCAGGTTTCAGAAGGTGGAATGGAGTCCTCCTAGGTCTTGAAGTATCCACCTGTTTAAGTAAGGGATCACAATTCATGGACTAATTTGTGAAGTTTTCTTGTTCTTAAAGTTTTGTTCTGATGGCTCTTTTGAGGATCGTTATCGAGCCCCGGACAGCTTCCAACTGCAGTTCATTTGTCGTAATATTCCAGGGGATGGTTTTTATGATCATTCTAAGGATCTTCTTCATCAGTCCAATTGCTCCAATAATCAATGGAACAATTTGGTCACTCTTCAGCTTCGAGGATCTTTTCACTTCATTTTTGAGATCTTGATATTTGGTCATTTTCTTAATTTATGCCTCCCGTGTTGGCTTAGTGGTTAGGGTGGCTGGCTTGGGATCCTAAGGTCCTGAGTTCAAGCCCCGTTGGCTGGTGAATTAACACCAGGGGGTTGAATCAGCCTGTCATCCTTCCGAGGTCGGCAAAATGAGTACCAGTGTACTGGTCCCGGTGTATGTCCCGGTTAGAATAGGTGTACCATATCCGTATGTCGTAAGAGGCGACCAGGGTTGGTATCAGGAAGGGCATCCGGCCATAAAACATTGCCTCAAGAAAAGCTAACCCCTGCACAGCAGGGAAAAATGGTTGTAAAAACATCTGAAGAAGTTTAAGCCAAAAATCGCTGGGTACTGACACCTCAATTAGCAATGTCTTATTTTCCTTTTTTGTACCTCATTATTGTGGTGGAGTCTGCGGGCCTACGGGGAAGGGCATGGTGGTGTGGGAGTGGTCGGAGTGGTCATCGTATCTGCAAGGGATATAAAGTGTGCGCGCCGCCTGAGGCGTCGTAGGAATGCAGAATGGAATCGAACGCGGCTTGTGCGTGTGCATACGTAATAAAGGAGAGCCGCTGGGCAGAGTACGCCCGCGCTCCTCGCCACCCTTAGCGAGATGATCGAACTGGAACCGCGCGAGATGTAACGACTTCTCTGGCGCCAAGTGGGTCTTCATTTTCGCCATGATGTCCTGAAAGGATAGCACGTCATCACTGGGCCTATTTGGAGCCACCAAATCACTCAGCAGCCGGTAGTGCTCCGTTGATAGCGAGGCGAGCAAGATCGCCTTGCGTTTCTCTTCATCCTCTACATCATTCGCCCGAAAGTAGAAACCTAACTGTTCAGAAAACAACTCGAACTCATCTCCCCCGAACACGGGTACGCGTCCGTGCGCCGTGCCCCGACCTTCTGCCATGCTCGTGCTCCGTAGAGACCCGCCCTTGGTAGAGACCCTTTTTATATATATATATATCATACATATATATAAAAAAATATATCATACATATTATATATATACAGATCTATACCAGGCGTAGTGGCGATTTGTTATCGCCTGTAATCCGGCTACTCGGAAGCTTGGGATGGAGGATCGCTAGACGACGGGAGCTCTGCGGTGAGCCGTGCTATGAGAGGGTGTAGGGCAGCCCGGAATCATGGCGAAACCCAATCCTTATCCCTGTGTCGTAAGAGGTGACCAGGGTTGCGTCAGGAAGGGCATCCGGTGTAAAACCTATGCCAAATCAGTATGCGGATCATAACGGATGATCTGCAGTGGCGACCCCTAACGGGAGCAGCCGAAAGACGAAGAACAACATATATATATATATATATATATATATATATATATATATATATATATATATATATATATATATATATATATATATATATATATATATATATATATATATATATATATATATATATATATATATATACATATCCATATATACTGTACATATCTATATACATACATACACATACATATTGTTGCGAATTCGCGCCCGCCGGCGTGTGGACGGCCGCGTTACTCGAATCGCGACCGCGTCGCCCACCGGACGGACAATTCAGTCGTGACCCTCCGGGAACTATCGCCCGGAGCCAGTCACGGGTGGGCCTTTCCACCTCACCACAATCGTGCCAATCGGCCACCCGTGTAGGATAGGGTTGTTCGCCAAACTCGACCTACCAAAGTACCCACGCGGATGGTAAACCGGGCGATTGTACCTCGCCGTAGGTCGACTCCGGACACGAGCCGCTTGGGCGGTCCGTTCCGTACTATCGGGATAACCGAGCGGTGTTATCGTCGACCTCGATGGTTCAGATTATTTACCAGGCGTTTTGCACCCACTACGAACCCTTTACGTGAAGCAGGATGGAGGGTGAATAAAGAAAAGACGAAGCGAAACAGGAAAACAGTTCACACTGCACATTTATTTCCCGGCACACGGAAAGCACATATATACAGCCATACAGTCAAAATGCACATATAGCAACCAAAACAAAAGCAACAACGACGCAGAGTGACTACCGACTACGCACACACACGGCAACACTTATAAAGTTCTACTTTACAGATGGCGCCAACACACATTTACACAAAAGCAAAGGAAAGAAGCCACCCTCATAGACAAGGGGGCAGACAGGCCTGTAGGCCAATTGTGCGCGTGACCTGGAGGAGCGGCCAGGTCCGCGAGACCGGGGGGGGGGGTCCTACCCGCCTCCTCGTGACTGTGCCCCGACTCCGTGCTCCTTGGCGGGTTTCGTTGGCACGACGTTGGAGTGGGGTGGGAACGGGCCCCCTTTTTGCACTATCTCAGCACGGGGGAAAGGGGGAATTGTTGATGCCCTGGGGGAGGGAGATGGCTGGCTGGCTTGGGTCCCGCGACGAGCGATCCCACACCGCGACCTCGTCGCCGACCGCCGTCCTTCTCGCCTCGGACCTGAGCTCCTTTACCTCTTCCCGCAACTCTTCTCAGCCGACTCCAGAACCCAACTCTCTCGATGACACTCTCTTCCCCCGGCTCTTTTCCACTCTCCAACCAAAACTGACTCACTCTGCCACGATTTGCCTTGCGCTCGCCGTTTTATAAGCTGGCAGGAGCCGCTAATATGCAAATATTCGGATCAGGATGACCGCGGGGGCGGAGCCACGCTCGCCCATTGGTCGGAGGAAACGGGGGCGTGAACCTCCCCTGATCCTAGAATTTACATATATCGATTTCACACAGACGCGCCTGGAGACGGGGCCAAGCCGCCCCGCGCTTACTAATTGGACGGAGGAGAAGTGGGCGTGTAGCGTTCTTGATCCTAATTTTCCCTCGGAAAGGCCGCTATTTGCGCTCGCGGCTCGGTGCGCTCGGCACCAATCGCCGAACGGGCCTGAGACAGCCCGACGTTCAGTGTTCACAGGTGGTGCGGGAATGGCCGCAGAAGGAGAGAGGTGAAGGTGGTGGAGGGTTTTCGGTGGTGGTTGATGGTTATGGTGCCATTGGGAATGGCGGTGATGCGATGTTTGCGGGATTGAGTTGTGAAGGTAACGGTCGTGGCTGTTGGCGTTGTTGTTGTCTGAGGGTTGGAGCGTGGTTGTAGTTGGTGACAATGGCTGGTGTGGTGGTTAAGGTGGTTGTGTGATGGCGGTTGAGACGTGGTTGGTTCAAAATAAAGATAGAACAGAAAAAAATGGCCAACTCAAAGCGTCGCAGCCCGGATGAATCACATAAATTCCCTCTATACAATGGGTTTGGGGCTCACTACACATGTACTTAGAGATATCTCACCTCAGGGTCCTGAATGGTGGTTTGCGAATTTCCACAGCTGTAACAATATATACATACATACACATATACAAATATATATATATATATATATATATATATATATATATATATATATATATATATATATATTTACGGGCCGAGTGTCGGCCGCCAACCAACCGCTCTGATGGAGCCACAAGTCAAGTCGGCCTGACCGATCGCCCGGAATATAGATCGCCGCCCGGATAAGTCTGAGCGACGGGTCCTTGTACAAGAATTGAAATACGCCAATGGGCAGATCACGTGGGGTAGGGTCGATTGCCAATCTTCAATGTACCTAAATACCCACGTCATCCAACTACTGGGGTATTCCACCCTCGACAGAACTCGTACGGAACAAACCGCCGAGGCGAGCCTGTCCCGTGCGCGATTCCGAGCGGCATAATCGCCGAGAACCGTCGGTCCAAATGTCCCCCTTTTACGGCAAACCAACGGCTTTCTAACTCCCAACACACGGAATGCTCAGTCAATGAAAGAATCGACGCGACGAGCTGAAAACATTTAACAATTGGGGTATTTATTAATAATAATGGGGAACTAGGGAAGCACGCAAGAGAACTATTCCGACTATACGAAATGCAATGCAAAGATTCACAACACACAAAGCACTTAACAATTTCCTACTTATTAGATGGGCCCACGGACACACGTACACACCAAAGAAATGGTGGCTGATGCCTTTAATAACGAGCTCCAGCTCGGAGGACAGGTGAGCTGAAACCCAGAACCTATCTCGAACCTCTCCACCTCGTGTGGTCTTCAAGTTGTTCGGACCTGGGCTCCAGCGAGAGCGAGCTGGATCCAATCGCCGTGAGCCGCGATCCTTCCCGAGCTCCCGCGAATCCTCCCGCGCTTCTCAACATGTGCTGGTGAGAAGAGGCGCCGATCCTTCCCGTCGATGCGTCGCTTCCCCGAGGAACCACCTCCAAGAAGAGGTTGATGAGTCGCACCAAGCCGGGAACCAAATGGAGAACAAAGAGCTCCACGAACCAAGAAGAAGAAGAAGAAGAAGAAGCTACCATTCGCAGCTCGAGCCGAGCAACCTGCTCAACTTTTTTCCAAAACAAAGCTGCTCTCCAAAAAGCCTACCGAGCCAAGCAGGACCCGAAGCTCTGCTGAACACTCCTCTGCAGAAGCAAAAAGCTTCCGAAGGCCTCAACCGTAACCCAAGCCAAACAGGACCCGAAGGTCTGCTGAACGACGCAGCCCTCAACTCTGAACACGAACCAAGAAAGGATCTCCTCTTTATTCTTCTCCGCTCCCCTCCCCCGCGCCCGCCGTGACTCATGCCCTCGTGATCCATCCCCCGCTCAACCACAGGTGGGAGGGAGTTGTTGACATCATGAATCACGGGACGGCAGCGTTCTTCTTCCTCTTCGCAGAAGAGGAAGGGACGTCTCCATTGTTTCGTTCACTAACTATTAAAACGATCCGCAGCGCATCTAATCAATTTCTAAACATTTAAACAATGGAAGATGAGCTATCTAGGGAACAAGCACTTAGCGACATAGCTGACGAAAGGAACCTGCATGTTGTGTGCAATCGAATTCCAAATTCATAACACTACCCCCTCCCCTTTTTACAGACTTGTCAGGTCAGATCAGGTACGGGAGCATGCGCCAGAACAGCGCGTCGCTGCGTCCACTTTCTGCCGGTACTCCAGGGGCCTCCGTCTGGCCATCCCCCAGGCAGATGCCAGGCCCATCCCTATCTCCTTGAGATGATGGTCAACCTGCTGCAACCACGAGGCACGTGGTCGGACCACTGGCCTCCTCCACTCATGAGACTCCCTCGCTGAGAGAATCTGGTGAGCAGGATCAGCGTCAGGAAAAACGAGCCACATGTCCAGACAGCCGCAACTGATGCTCATGGACTATGCAGGTAACAAATCTCATCTGAGTCTCTCTCAGCAACCGCTCGTTGGACACAAAATCCGACCAGCGATAGCCAAGGATTCTCCGAAGAGACCTGGTACCAAAGGAATTAAGTCTCTGTCTCAGATCCTTCGTCAGAGTCCAAGTCTCGCATCCACAGAGCAAGACTGGAAGTACCAAGGACCTGAAGACTCGGACTTTCGTCCTCCCACACAGGTACCGGCAGCGCCACACCCCATGATCCAGTGAATCCATGACTCCCCAGGCCCGACCCAGACGTCAATTGACCTCTGACTCGCAGCCAGCAGAGACATGAATATCACTGCCAAGGTAAGTGAATCTCTCCACGACCTCAACATCCTCACCACAAACAGACACAGACAGGACAGCAGCATCCAATATGTCACCGAAAGTCTGCATCATAGTTTTGACCCAAGAAACCCATAATCCCAGCGGCTCCGACTCCTCATTCAGCACCTCGAGGGCCCCCAAAAGGATGTCTAAAGTCTCCGCAAAGATGACTGCATCATCTGCAAAATCAAGGTCCGAGATCTTGACATTCCCAAACGATGCACTGCAGCTTGATCTCTCCGACATCCTCCCTAAAATCCAGTCCATACAAGTGCTGAAAAGTGTGGGGGCCAGGACACACCCCTGACGAACTCCAGTAACAACTGGAAATAAGTCAGAGATGGTACCACCACACTTCACAGCACTCTCAGTACCAGAGTAGAGTTCAGACATCAGATCAATCAGTTTTGGTGGCACCCCACGAAGACCAAGAATCCTCCAGAGGACATCCCGATTCACTGAATCGAACGCTTTACAGAGATCAACATAGGCTGCAAGCAGCCCCTGCCGAAACTCTCGCCTGCGTTCGGTGAGGACACGAAGGGCAAGGGTACGGTCAATCGTTGACCTCTTTGGTGTAAAGCCTGACTGCTCTGGACGCTGGTGCTCAAGCAGATGGTGGCGAACCCTATCAAGAATTATCTGAGCAAAGACCTTGCCCGGCACTGAGAGCAGCGTCACCCCTCGGTAGTTGTTGCAGTCTTGGCGATCACCCTTCCCTTTCCAGAGAGGGACAACAAGGTCCCTCTACCAGTCGGTTGGGATGATGCCTGTGTTCCAGGCAGAGCACAAAACTGCATGCAACGACACGAGTGCAGCACTTCCACCAGCCTTGAGAAGTTCAGCATGGATGCCACAGATCCCTGGAGCTTTGCCCCGTTTCAACTGGTTCACCGCAGCCCGTGTTTCCACAAGCAAAGGTGGACCACAGTTGATTCGAGGGTCAGCAACAGGGATTGTAACACCCTTGACGTCCAACTCGACAGCTGGGGGATCAGCCTGGTACAACCGTTCAAAGTAACTGGCCCAGCGGGCCTTCACTTCAGACTCCTCTGTCAAGAACCTACCACTCTCTGCTCGAACTGCAGTGCTCCGAGGGATGGGCTTGGATGAACGTAATGCGTGAATTCCCCTGTAAGCGGGATGAGAATCACCTGTCCACAGGTGATGCTCTACCCCCTCACAGATTCCTCGCACATAGGCCTCCTTGTCCACCCTCAGTGCACGTACAGTTTTACGCCTCAGCTCCCTGAACAGCTCAGCTCTGCCATTCAGCCTGGCCCTGCGACTCTGGTCAATGGTATCCAGTGTCCCTTGAGAGACAAAATTCTTCTTTGCCCTGCGGTGAGCTCCAAGACATCCACCGGCAACATCAAGGACGGTGGTCTTGAAGGCACTCCACAACTCTTCAGGACCCCCCAAAGCACCCAGACCCCCAAGTGTCCACTCAGCCTGTTCGCAAACTCCTCAGCTACTCTCTCATCCCTGAGCTTGCCAACATCCAGCCTAGGCTGGGATGGTACCATTCTCCAGGATTTAAGGTGCAACTTTAGAGTTGCTGCAACAAGCCTGTGGTCAGTATTGAGGAACTGAGCACTCCGGTAGACCCTGCAGTTCTGGATCATCCTCCAACGACAGTCAATGAGGACATGGTCATTCTCCTTTGCCACACCGCCAGCGTGGGAATACCAAGTCCAGCGATGAGCTTGTGGGCGCTGAAACCATGAACCAGCCACCCTCAGTCCATGACTTCTTGCAAAGTCAAGGAACTTAGTGCTATTCTGGTTCATAGTTCCTGACCCATGGGGACCAACACACACCTCATAATCATCCCTATCAGTTCCAGTCGATGCATTGAAATCTCCCAAGACCAGAAGTGTATCTCGTCTGGGGCACTGATCAACCACAGACTCGAGCGTGGCGTAGAATGCATCCTTCACGGTGAGATCACTCACCTCAGTCGGAGCATAAACAGACACCAGGGAAATGACACCCAAGGAGTGACGAATCCTTAATCTCATAATACGCTCATTGACCGGTGTTACCTCAATTATCATTGGGATCAGCTTATTGGACACAGCTACAGCAACTCCTTGGGTATGGTAACCATCAGAGCGACCAGACCAATAGTAGGTGTAACCACCCACCATTATCTCGCCGCAATCCGGTCTCCGAACCTCAGAGAGAGCTGCAATCCCGATGTCCAAACGCTTGAGTTCAGATGATAACAGAGACAGGTGATCATCCTCTCTTAGGGATAGGACATTCCATGCACCCACCCGAAAGAACCGCATCAGGTTAACCCAAGGAGACCGCCGTCTGATGGACGACACCTCAGCACCACTCCGACACACTCTCCCGTAATCTGACCCAGGGATGTTACCCCGTGATTTCCCTCCTATCATCAAAGATTGGGGGTCCCGAAGGCTTTGCCCCAATCCCGTCATCCGGTGAACTGCCCTGCGAAGGGAAGCTGCACAGGAGGTACTCCCACGGAGTGGGTTTTCAGATTTTTTTGCGTTTTTGCGTTTTGCGGAATGAAGGGTTTTACGGTGGCCGGAGTGCAAATCCTGCCACCAACCTCCTCATAAAAAGTAACCCAACTGCAGGAGGACGTCCGCAGACACAGTTGGGCACTAGATATGGATGGCCGTTGGCTCACAAGGAGCTCCTCCGCCCTTTGACAGGTTTTGTTTTTCATCCTGCTGGGTGTCCATATCTAAACACCCTCCTCACCAGAAACCTGGTGGGGGAGACTGTTTAGTCGCCGATAACCCGACCATGGAACAGGTTTACATGGTACCTGTAGCAGGTCACAGATCGAACTTGACCTGACATAAGTCGACTCGTCCCGAGCCGTCAAATTTTCATGTGACCAGCATGTGTAAGTTTTCCCCTAGTACGTTCTACCTTCGGATCCCTGAGTGCGACATTTCTTTATACGTGTCCCAAAAATAAATAACCTAATGCGCTGCGTGACGAACTAAACAAACTCTCACAGACTCATTCTGACAGCTGAACTAAAATTGCTGGTGCTAAAACAAGCATGCAGGTGAGGTTCCACATATTTACAATTTTCACTTAACTTATCCATTACTTAACCATGGCCCAGGACTTGTGATCTGTGAAAGGCGAGAAGGTAAAAGTCATTTCAAAGTTCATTGATGCAGGGGAATGGATGGAGATGGTCGCAAAACACAAATGAGCATGATGGATGCACGGGCTGCCTGCAGGGCAGTCCTTGCAAAACTGGATGATCCTGGCACACATGGTGATGGATGGACACAGGGGCAAACGTAAACAAGGGCTAGCAGGCATGGGGTTATGGCAGACGCAGGCAAACGAGGCATGGCAAGGCAAGTCCATGCAGAACAGGCGGCTGCAGCACAACAGGCCGGCAATGAAGCTGGCCGTCTCTGGTGTGGTTCCATCAGGTCTGGAGGGAGTGCGGTGGTGCCGGCCGCTCTGAAGGCGTGCTCGGAAGTAGCCTACTGTCTCCCCCCACTCTATCGCCTTTGCCTGTCGCTGTCCATACCCACTCCCTTAATTTGCCACACAACACAACAAAATTTAGCCCCTCTTTATTTTTATTTCCCTTTTATAATCGGCTCCCTAACCCCCTTTATCGTCTTTGTCTGGCTAACCTATCCTGTCAACCTAGCCTACTCCCAACCCCTACGTTCCCTCTCTCGAGGGGAAGAGGGAGAGACTAGCATCCTATCTCGAGGCCCAACGAAGCCTCAGAATGGCCTCCTCAGAGTTCAGTGATCTACCAAGGTGGGTCCCGCGGCCTACAACGAGTGAAGGGATGGATGGTGTGAAGGGGTACATCTCCTATCTACCCTTACATTCATTAACCTGAAACTACCCCAGGGCTTTCCAAAAACGCCTCACTTTAAAACTATCGGTTCTATAAACCATGATTCCCATCGCCTGTGTTGGTGTCCATTATAAATTTGGGCGTTGCCCTCAAATTTTCATTCGTGCCCTCGCACAATTTCCTGGCTGGGCAGCGTGGCTCAACTAGCAGGAACTCCCCCTCTGCCGAACTCTAACCATGGCACCCCCAGGCTGCCTCCGAGCCTAGCTGCTCCCTACAACTCCCTCGAGGGGGTTGCCCTCTCTGGCATTGCCACCTCTCCGATGCCCACGTGGCGTGTTGATGCCCCGGGTCCCTTTCCGATGGGTCGCCCGTGCCCACTACACTATCCCGGCCCCTCTTGGGCCCTTGGCCTACTCTGGCCGACTAGTCCGGTGCCCGTGGTGCCCACTAAACAAAACTCACCTTTCCACAGCCACGCTCCCAGCCGGTCCATGAACTCTTGCACCCCTCCAAACGGGTTTCGTGCCTTCTCGCGACACCAACAAAACGACCTCCTGTTAGTAAATTTGAATAACCCACTAGATTACATTAAACTGACCCCAGGGTCTCTTGGGTGGCAATCACTCCTCCCCCCCAATCAGTAATCGCACCATGCATACCACATTCGCTCCACTCACACACTTGGGCCTGCTGTCCCACACTCATTCCTCACACACTTTTCATTTCACAACTCACACCAACACTCTATACTGCCATCCTTCCTAATTAAATCCTCTGACTAACTCGTGCTCCCTCGTCATCCCTTAAAACTCATGCATGTTCCATTTACTCTACGTAGCTAAGCTACGTCTCCACTCCACATTTCCAGTCTGTCCATGTCTCCAAAAATCCAAAAATTCCCATTTCCTAAATCTAAACTGAAATCCCTCGAACTAATCCATTCCATGGGCTCCATGAGGAATGACCCATGTCCCCATGAAGCCTGTCTATCGCTAACCCATCCCCCGAACTATTACTTCCTGTGCCCCCTAAGCAAGGGGGTCTTCCACCCCCTGCCTGGGGCTCGTGTCCATTCGAAGTGGCGAGGCTTGCTTTTTTAAAAAAAAATTTCTATGCGCTCACCAGCGCGGCAACTCGCAACCTGCGCTCTTTTCCGTTACGTCATGGCAGCTGCTCGCACCTCGTCCCTCATCGGACGGTAACATCCGGCAGGGATTTCCCCTCCTGCCGGATTCCAACCATGCAGCCATGATGTCACCCTGTGCATCCAAAGCAAACCTCGCGTTTCGAGGGGTTCCCCACGCGAGCACATGTGCTCCGCTCGTCTGAGCTTCACACACGCTCGCGTGGAGAACCTGTGCGTTCCAAATTCACAATCCAGCCTAGCTTCTGTCCGTCCCGCGGGATCGGCTTGTATCCACCGCGGACGTTTCCGGACCGGATTTCACTCGCGCAGGCGCGCACGCGGCGGCCTCAGGCAAAGCACAGCACGGACCCCATGTGCGCTGCTGTGCCAATCTGGCACAGTCCCCAAAATAGCTACGGCCGCTACTCGGCCCTTTGTCCTTCGTCAGACACCGTTTTTGTCGCACTCTCACGCGCACATTCTCACGTGCCCTGACGCTCACACTCTCCACCATGGCACTCGGACACGCGGTTGTGCGCTCTCGCATACCAACCGCCATTTCTCTTTCATACCACGACCTCACACACGCGGTTTCTTTCACACACGGCACTTCTCCCTTAAACACCTTTTCACTCACGCATCGTGCTTCTTCCATACACGGGGTTTCACTCACACACGGGGAATTGCTTACACACGCCAAAATACTTACACACGGGGCAACGTGCTTTCCAGCACGCATTTCGCCACACTCATAGCCGCACAAACCGGGACGACAACGCTGGGGATTTGCGCTACCTCAAGCGCTCCCGGGGTCTCCATACCCCCCAAGCTCCGCGTGCACCCATTCACAGCACTCGCCCCCTCTACCTCGCAAGGCTCGACCGGACTCTCCTCACCACGATCCACCTCAACGGGGCACAGTCCCTCCCCTCGTTCCTGAAGGAGACCATCCTGCTGCTTGCATCGGGTCCCAACACATTCCACCAGCTCACCCCCATTGTCCTCCACTACCTCCATGTGTGTGTGTTCGTCAAGTGTCGTCCACTTCACCCCCTCTCTCCTCTATCTCCTGTGTCTCTGTTATTTCTATTTCCTGCGTCTCTGTCGTTGTCACCGCGACCTCCTTTATTATTTCCTTCGTCTCCACGTGTCTTTCCCTACACGTCTGTCACCCCATTTAATTTTTCCCTCTCTGTCACCATCACTTTCTCCGTCACCTCCACGAGTCTCGCCAAACCCGTCTCCCAAATTACTTTGTCCTCACCCGTCTCCATCGCGGGCCGGACAGCTGTTGCACCCCCCTCGCTGGCTCCATCGTATCGCCACGTGGTGCCGCCATTTTGCACACCGTTGTCCGTGCTTCGTCGTGCGCCACTGCCATCACTGCCTTTTGCCCAGCCTGGAGATTCCGCCCCATGCTCTGCGTATCGCATATCCTTATTCATCTCATACATTTTGGCGTTTATTCTTTGCGCGAGTTCTATAACCTGCTGCATTGTCACCTGCCCTGGCCATAAAATCACAAACTGGTTCAACACGTGGAACATGTCTTTCATTCCGGGAAAATCTCACACTCTCACTTTGTCTCCCCGAAGAGACCATTTGGAACCCCCCCCCCTTCCCTCCATCTACTATCTCAACAATCCGCTGGAAGAAGTCCTTTCTTTCAAGCTTCTGGGTCTCACTATCTGCCATTATCTTTCCTGAGAAAGCCTCATTTCCAAGTTGGCCTCCAAAGCCAGTCGCCGACTGGGAATCCTCCGTCGTGCAAAGTCCTTCCTCGGCATACAAAGCTTTCGTCCACAGTCTGCTGAATCTGCCTCTCACCTCTGATTGGAAAAGTCTGATTTAATGTAATTTAATTCCAGGCTCCAAGGCAACAAAAGGTGAAAATTATGAAAGGGGTGAAGACTTTATATAGGCACTGTAGTTAAACATAGCAACTTAAATCATCTCAAAATTCTATCTGGAAACCAAGAAATAGTGTTATTAAATGAGATGCATCAAACATTGGTGGTGGCAGCCATCTTGGATTTATACAGATGGTGTGACTTCAAGAATGCGACTTCAACACCTAAGATTTGGATTTGCGAGTGAATTCCTATATATGGCAGCAAACATATTGGATTTATGCAAATGCTATTGGAAAGCTATTAATTTTAAAAACTGCTCCTTAATATGTAGATTATTTTGAAACTTTAGATCATTCAAAAATCCCATCTCGAAGGTATAAAATAAAGTTATGAAGTTGAGCATGTGAAATAGTAGTGGCTGTGTAGGATTTGTGCAAAATAGATAAGTGCAAATGCTAAGAGTCATCATTTCATGTTCGGAACAAGTAGAAAACACAGAAAGCATCATGTTGGCATCAAAACCATGTCTGTATGGCCTCTATTGGCAAAGTTATTTTCATTCCTTCGTTTTTTCAAGGTTTTTAGGAAAATTGGTCGTAACCATGGAAAGGCCTTAAAAACACTGTGAAACCCAAAATATTTTCGGCCAACAATCCATTTCATAAATGTCACATCCTGGTGAATGAAAAAAAAAAAATAGGTTGGCTTTTGTTTAACAATGGGAGTAACCCCTACCCGGTATTGGATGCATTTTGAAGGTCTGGCCCGCTACACGAGATGGAGGAATGAATTCTCTCCTCTTCAATGGTCTGGGGACCCAGCATCATGTCTGTCACTTCCAGATGCTGTGGAATCTAAAGCTCTCAACATTACTGGAATCTCTCAAGATGAAGCCCTGAATGTCAATGCTGTCAGACACAACAATGTCCTATGTTTTTCTTGAACCACCTCTGCTCCAGTTTACCTCCATCTGTACTCTCAAGACGCTGACCCTCCCCAGATCCTACAAGACAAACTCATTCTTTTTGTAACAATGTCCCAATTAAACTTCAAAAAACAGGCCTTCTGCCCACCTCCAATCCTGTATCCATCTCTCCTCCTGTTTGTGAAACTGCCTGGTTCAATCCAAGTATAGACAACACATGTATTTAAATATTTCCTATACCCACAGCACCACCTGTAAAGCAATATTTTTCATGTGATATCATGTGCCTTTGTCAATCTCACTTGAATGTGTTTGATGCAAAATAATTGCAATCCTTTCAATCACAAATAGCAATACTTAAGATCACCTTGCCTCAAAATATATATGGTTCTATTTTTTTTGCAATGCTTTAAAAAGGCACATCAGGGAACTCACGAACCCATTTAAGGAGCAGCTGTGTCTGAAGTCCCACTCTGAACGACAATGTGAACAAAAATGATGCTGGCAGGCTGGACAAGTAACTCGCAGTGGCTTCGACGAGCTTTCTTTAGGCACTGGACACACTAACTGACATGCTGACACTGGGCACCATGTCCGCTCAGGATCCCGATGTACCTCTGCATGCACACACGAAAGCTCCTTAACACTAAACCATAAAGTTACACTGCCCTGCACCATAATACTTCTCAAAGGAAGTTAACCTATTTTGGATAGTGGCCAGCTTTGCAGAGAAATTGTCTGTGTCAATGTTTGACACCCCGTACAAATTGATTAACCCGTCACGACTGATCAACAACCAGCCACGTCAATACCCATATGTCACCATACGGTTTGCAACTGTAATACTTTTGGAATAAGCAGTTGTTTATAAGATACTGCAACAGGAATATAAGTACGTGTTTAAAGAAATGATATCACGAATTTAAAAAAACACGCACACATCCTATAATTGGCATTGATGAATACCAAAGAACACACCTGTGATGAATTAAAGGATGTGACGCGCGATCACGTGTCGCGCAGTCAGATAAAACCGTGATGCCGCGCGGTCGGTGGGATCATCCCTGGGGCATTGTCATTTACGCGGTGGTTCACTTGGTGCTCGTTGAATGGAGAGAATTGAGAGTATACCGGACTCCGTGCTTATGCTGGCTAATTGCTGATTTATTTTGCGGTGATCGACTGCACATGTATTCCTTTATGTTTCTGTAGAATCGGCTTCAATCAAGTGAAATAAAGCCTAATACTCCGAAGGTTTTTCCCTCGCATTCACTTCAATTTATTTCACTTGATCCCTTCGGCTGCCTCAACCGACTATGGACAAGATCTACAAGCCGGGGAGGTTCGATGCGGACCCCAACGCTACTGACTCGGAAATGAAGTGGTCCCATTGGTTCCGTTCCTTCTCACACTATCTGACCATCATTGAAGAGGGAGCCGACAAACTGGTCGCACTTGTAAACCATGTCTCGCCCAGCGTATTCAGACTCTTCTCGGAGTGTGACACCTACGACGCAGCGATCGACATGCTGCGGGCGCTCTACATGAAGCGCAAGAACGAGGTATACATACGACATCTTCTCAACACACGCAGGCAAGAAGCCGGTGAGACAATCGATCAGTTCCTGCAAGCTCTGAGGCAGTTGGGCAAAGACTGCAGTTTCCGGGCTGTAACCGCCGAGGAACATCGAGATGAAGCGACCCGAGAGGCGTTCATCCAGGGGCTCAGGTCAGCCCCCATTCGGCAACGCTTACTGGAAAAAGCACAACCCACTCTTGAAATGGTAGCTGACCAGGACCGAGCTATGGATACGGCTCAGCAGCAATCTGAATCATATGGGACACCGGTGTTGCTAATGAACGCTGCTACGGCGGAAACTCAAAGAACCCCCCGGGACACCTCCGACGCTGAGGATGGAGATAAACCCGAGGAATCGGATACCCAGACCTTGTCAAACTCCTCAGCAACTACTTCGGTTGGTAAATGTTTCTTTTGTGGGTATAAAAGACACCCCCGTAACAAATTCCCCGCCAGGGATGCCACATGCATGAACTGTGACAAGAAAGGGCATTATGCCAGGGTATGCAAATCTACTCTTAGAAGAAATAAACCCACTTCTGCGGCTCTATACTCACAAAAGAAAGTAACAGCAGCTTCACCGGGGAATCTATCCAAAGTTATCATCAACGTACAAATTAACGGGCATATGGCTGAAGCTCTGATTGATACCGGTAGCTCTGAAAGTTTCGTCAACAGCTCACTAGCGAAGGGCAGGAAATGAAAGATCCACCCGACAGACAATACGGTATGCATGGCCTCCACATCACTACAGTCCAGCGTACGAGGGTACTGCAATGTTGAGTTGGACGTAAAAGGCTACACGCATCGGGATGTAAGGGTACTGGTGCTTCGTGATTTATGTGCAGATGTAATTCTGGGTCATAATGTCCTCAAGCAGTACACGAGCGTCGAAATACCCTTCGGAGGAAGCAAACCTCGTCTAATTCTAAATGCTCTGACCACCGCAGAGGTATCGTCCCCCCTGCTGTTTGATAACTTGTCGCCGGACTGTAAACCGACAGCGATCAAATCGCGACGATACACCGCCGCCGATATGAACTTCATCACTTCTAAGACCAAGCGATTACTGGAAGAAGGTATTATAGAACCGAGCGATTCGCCATGGAGCGCGCAGGTGTTGGTGACCACCAACCAAAACCACAAGAAACGAATGGTTGTCGATTACTCTCAAACGGTCAATCGCTTCACCCATCTCGATGCCTACCCTTTGCCGCGCATAGACGAGATGGTCGAACGCGTGACCAACTACAAAATATTCAGCACCATCCATTTGCGAAGCGCCTATCTTCAAATTCCCATTCGAGAGGAAGACAAACCTTACACCTGCTCATGTTCGACTTCCTGATGGCAGGGAGACCACTGTGTCGGTTCGCCATCTGGCTCCCGCAGGTACTCCTCCATCTGGTACTCCTCCCTCTGACATTCCCTCCCCAGGTGTTTCCTCCCCAGGTGTTTCCCCCCCAGGAAATCCACCCGAGAATGGTGGCGACGGAGCTACCACATTCCACCCGAGAGCGATCGAGGAGTCATCCCCGGCACGAGTCGAGGCTCCCCAAGAGGATCGGAAGCCTCCCTGAAGTGAAACCACGATTTACTCCCGGAGAGGTCGACGGATAAAACCCCCTCGCCGACTCGATCTGTAAAGGGGATTATCGGCATCCCTTGATGGCACCTTACCATGCTCCTATAACTCAAAATAATCCTCACTGCTTGAAATGTATGTTTGTGTAGTTTAAATAGTTCGCACTGCTTGAAATGTATACTCCTATAGCGTTGAAGTAATCATGGTGCGTTAGTTGAGCCTCCAGTTACATTTTAAAGATGGGGAGAATGTGATGAATTAAAGGATGTGACGCGCGATCACGTGTCGCGCAGTCAGATAAAACCGTGATGCCGCGCGGTCGGTGGGATTGTCCCTGGGGCATTGTCATTTATGGCGGTGGTTCACTTGGTGCTCGTTGAATGGTGAGAATTGAGAGTATACCGGACTCCGTGCTTATGCTGGCTAATTGCTGATTTATTTTGCGGTGATCGACTGCACATGTATTCCTTGCTGCACATGTATTCCTCGCTGCACATGTATTCCTTTATGTGTCTGCAGAATCGGCTTCAATCAAGTGAAATAAAGCCTTATACTCCGAAGGTTTTTCCCTCGCATTCACTTCAACACCAACACTTGAGCTTTTAAAAAAGAAGAAAGAAAGGGAAGGAAGAAAAAGAAGAAAGAAAGAAGCAGAAAGAAAAAGAAGAAAGAAGAAGAAGAAAGAAAAAAGATGAGGACGAATACGTATGATCAGTACTTGTGGGTGTGGAGGGAGAAAGGGTTGTTGTTTTTTTTAATTTTTATTTAAGACAAGAAACAGAGGGTGTAGTTGGGAGGGAATAGATGGGGGGGCGGGGGGTTTGGGAAAATAGGAATTGAAGGTGATAGAGTTAGAATACAAATAAAAATGATCGTACACTTAGACGGGAAGGGCGGGTCAGCCTCAAGGAACCCGGAAAGACGAGGTTGACAAAAACTCACAAAATAGTACGGTTTTTGAAACAAAACTGAACGAGGAACACACAGTAACATGTAGGTGAGAAAATAACCAATTAAAACGAGACATGTATCAACCAGAAACTTAATTTTGAGAAAGTCGGCAAAGACCCCTGAGAGAAGTTGCCGTCACTCCAAACCCAGAACCGGAAGGAAGTTTGTGTTGAGTTTTGAGGATGGAGTGTCGGGGAGTGTGTGGGTTGGGTGGATGAGCACTTATTTGGCGGTCGGGGATCAATTCCTCTGGCTTCAATTCCGTGGTTTGAATTTTGGGATTTGGCTCGGGTTGAGAGATTCTGGGGCTTATCACATTATGGTTGGAAAACGTGCTGAAATTAAATAAAGGCACAAAACACTGGCATCTCTGGACGTTTATAAACATTGCAGCAAGGATGCAATGTGGGCTCTAGGGTCTCTTGGCCTCAGCCAAATTTCGGAGTATAGACTGCGGAGTTGGGCTTGGCAGTGGGTCTGGCTGCTGGAGGAGTGTTTGTATGTCCGGTTCGTGTATTTTTTGGAACTCGGCATCTCCGAGTGATTTGTGTCCCCCACTCCCCTCGAGAGAAAACCAGTTCCAGCGGGTAAACTGGGCGGCAGCCATAGTTCGAGTCGCATACCTCAAGGGAAGCCCATGTTATAATCTCTAAAAATGGTACATGCTGTTTGAAAGTGATGGGTGGTTTTGCTATCCTGTTTGAACGTGTACTCCATTTCACTCAATCCTGTACCAATGCTGGCAGATGGGACTATTCCCCCAGCTTCCCATCAAGTCCCCCTCACAAATGTAAGTTGAACACTCCCCCTCCGCACACACTTTCCCTTCAAGTCCCACGACCAAACGCAAGTCGAGAACACCCCCTCTTCCCCTCCCTACTTTCCCCTCCTTGCTCCCATATCCTCTTTGCTCCCACCCCGTAACTCCGGGAGTGTATTGCGACGTGTGGTGAAACGTCACTCTCCCCCCTTCCTCGCTCTCCCCTTCTCCACCATCCCCACTCTGACCTCCCAGCCTCCCTCACTCCTCTCTCTCCCCCTTCTCCCCTCCCTCACCCTCCATCCTTGCTCCTACACACCTTCCTCCCCTCTTTCTGTCCCTCTCACACACCTCTATCCTCTCTCCTAATATTCCCATCAGTGAAGTATTTGCTGCTCTAGAATACAAGAGATTAAAATGGGAACGAGAGATGCAAAATAAGATATATTGCAAAGGCTAATGGGGGGTGGGGTGGGGGAACAGCGAGGAAAACAGGAGCGAATGACAGACCAAATGATTGTTTCATATTTTGGACAAAAACAGATGCAAAATAAAATTTAAAATAAATTCAATTAAGCAAAGTTAGGGCTAAGTTCGGAATTGGTATTCAAAATGTGGGATAAAAACAGTTGTTAAGATAGAAACAAGCCTTTCTAAGCCTATGCGCATTGTTATTAATAATAGCTAGAATATTTACAAGAGTGCACACAGCAATTGCTGACCTCTCTCAAACTGGAGTTGCTTGTTGTGCTGCAACACGTCTGCTGATGCAAGCCGTTCAATCTGTAACACAAAAAAATTACACTTTGAAAAAACAAAATGATAGAGAGTGACTCACAAGCACCCCCTCCCCTCCTTCCCTCAACCTGCTGGAACAGCTGCTGTTACTTTGGGTACTTCCTGCTTCTTTCACATCTCCTCCCCTAAAAAATCTGTGGACTTCCTGCTGTTGCTGTATTGCTAGACATGGACCTAAATGTTAGGAACATTGTGCATCACTTTACAGGCTATTTGATGCTTCACATGGACAGACCAGATGTCAACAGTTTTTATGAAAAACTTACAAAAATTGCCAATGTTTGTTCAAAGTTTTCGTCGTCCTTCACAGTGTGGTCCACCAGTACTTGAGGTCTCCATTCTAATATTACCGATCTCTCCATTAAATTTCTGTTGCAGCTCCATACATCGTACGCCTAACACAAGTGTTCCACTCAGTAGGTCTCAGATTCCTCTCCCTGGCTATTCTCTTTCGTTTTGACAGGCTTTCCCCCATTCCAGAGGTCATCTTGCTGTATATATCAAGAACTCCGTTCCTCATTGTCCTCACCAATATTTCTCTGGAACCAACTAAACAAAATAAGGACAAATTACTGCACCGTAGTCCCAAGAAGGAAGCCAGACGACACGACACGCACACGTTTTTGTTTTTGTGGTGTACCATCCAACCAATGGTTAAGGTTTATATATTATTGGTTCACGAAAAATATAAGTGACTACTATATTCGTTATTGTTGTCTGTCTGTCTGTCTGTCTGTCTGTCTGTCTGTCTGTCTGTCTGTCTGTCTGTCTGTCTGTCTGTCTGTCTGTCTGTCTGTCTGTCTCGAGCATAGCTCCGTGGGTTTGATCCGATCCTGATGAAATTTTGGTCGGAGGTTTATATCATGACCGAGTTGTGTTTTCCTGAAAATGCGCATGGTCCGCCCATTATGGGCGGAGCCACGCCCAAAAAACATGTGTTTTTGCATCTTCTTGCATCTTTTGCATTTTTGCATCTTTGCGATTTCAATTTGCATCTTCTCCTCAGGGGTTTGTCGAATCTGACAGGCGTTTCGGTATTTGGTTAGCACAATGGCATCTGCATAGCCCCACAGAGCTCGATTTTTCATTTTTGTCCCAAGGTCAAGGACACAAGGTCACAAACTTCGAAAATTGCGATTTTGACATAAAAAAAATTCTTCTCCGAGGGATTTGTCGAATCTGGTAGGGGTTTTCGGTATTTGGTTAGCCCAATGGCACCTGCATAGCCCCACAGAGCTCGATTTTTCATTTTCGTCCCAAGGTCAAGGACACAAGGTCACGAACTTAGAAAATTGCGAATTGTGTTTTTAGGGGGTAGCCGATTTCAATTTGCATCTTCTCCGAGGGGGTTTGTCGAATCTGGCAGGAGTTTCGGTATTTGGTTAGCCCAATGGCACCTGCATAGCCCCACAGAGCTCGATGTTTTTAATTTTCATCCCAAGGTCAAGGTCACAAGGTCACAAACTTGGAAAATTGTGATTTTGACATAAAAATCCATCTTCTCCGAGGAGGTTGTCGAATCTGGCAGGGGTTTTGGTATTTGGTTAGCCCAATGGCACCTGCATCGCCCCACAGAGCTTGATTTTTTCATTTTAGTCCCAAGGTCAAGGTCACAAGGTCATGAACTTAGAAAATTTCAAATTTTGACATAAAAATCAGACGACCGCCCAAACTTTGAGAGCTAGGATGACAATATTTTTAATGCATAATCTTGAGGTCATGCCCCACCTAAAGTCTTGAAACCATTTTGCTCTATTTCGAACACCTTGCCCGAGGCACCCCCTTCAAGTTTGTTTTTAAGCTGATTTCATCAAAGTATGGATAATCCGAGGAGTGTGAAATGCCATATAGCCTATATGACGTTATATTGTTCCTGGAATGTTCCAGAGGAAGTTTTGCACCAAAGGTCATACATAATCCTTGACTTTTGACCTTTAAAGTTCACAAAGGTCAAATTTTAAAGTTGTGGGAATCGAACTGGGTTTTCGACCTTCTTCGACGAACTAACTCCATTAAGTTAGAGCACGTATCCTGCTTCCTTATTTTAATGTCCACAACATTGTTTTGGGACCTTTAAAGGTTATGCAAAGGTAAAAATTTATAAGTTGTTGAACCAAACTGGGTTTTCGACATTTTGCAGCAAATAACCTGTCACCCGTACCACATCATGTTGATCATTTTTATAACTTGGTCAAACATTATCACATTGTCTCATCCTTGACTTGTGAAACAATCTACATCGCCAAATACCGCTCGTGAACCATCGTCGTCTTCAGACTTGTTGTTATTATTCTCTCCTCTTCTCTTTATAAGAGATGAGGTCCGAACCGGCTGCTTCCCCCGATCCTTGATATTCTCTCTCCTTTTCCAAACCTCCTTTTCACCAACTGTGTTTGCTACCTCCTCCGTCCACCATACCTGCTTTCTATCCCTCAACGATGCACCCTTTCCTGATGTACTGCTGCACAAAACTTCTGCGATTCCCCCAAATGCCTCTCCGTACTTCTTCAATTCCTCCAAACCTTCAACTTTTTCACCAAGTTGTTCATACATAGCCCTCAACCTCTCCTTGTGCTCAACGACAGGTAGTGGACAAGAAAAATGGAGCCACCAATGTGAAGTCACTTAATAGGGCGTTGGACGCCCAGCAGGATTAAAAACAAAACCTGTCAAAGGGCGGAGGAGCTTCTTGTGAGCCAATGGCCATCCATATCTAGTGCCCAACTGTGTCTGCAGACGTACTCCTGCAGTTGGGTTACTTCTTATTTTGAGGTTGGTGGCAGGATTTGCACTCCGGCCACCGTAAAACCCTTCATTCCGCAAAACATTCTTGGAGCGTAAAAAAATCTGAAAACCCACTCCATGGGAGGTACCTCCTGTGCAGCTTCCCTTCGCAGGGCAGCTCACCGGATGACGGGATTGGGGCAATGCCTTCAGGACCCCCAATCCTTGATGATAGGAGGGAAACCACGGGGTAACATTCCTGAGTCAGATTACGGGAGAGTGTGTCGGAGTGGTGCTGAGGTGTCGTCCATCAGACGGCGGTCTCCTTGGGTTAACCTGATGCGGTTCCTTCGGGTGGGTGCATGGAATGTCCTATCCCTAAGAGAGGATGATCACCTGTCTCTGTTATCATCGGAGCTCAAGCGTTTGGACATTGGTATTGCAGCACTCTCCGAGGTTCGGAGACCGGATTGTGTCGAGATCATGGCGGGTGGTTACACCTACTATTGGTCTGGTTGCTCTGATGGTTACCATGCCCAAGGAGTTGTAGCTGTGTCCAATAAGCTGACTCCAATGATAATTGAGGTAACACCGGTCAACGAGCGTATTATGAGACAAAGGATTCGTCACTCCTTGGGTGTCATTTCCCTGGTCTTCGTATATGCTCCGACTGAGGCGAGTGATCTCACCGAAGGACACATTCTATGCCACGCTCGAATCTGTGGTTGATCAGTGGCCCAGGCGAGATACACTTCTAGTCTTGGGGGATTTCAATGCATAGGCTGGAACTGTTAGGGATGGTTATGAGACATGTGTTGGTCCCCATAGGTGTGGAATTGTGAACCAGAATAGCACCAAGTTCCTTGACATTGCAAGAAGTCATGGACTTAAGGTGGCTGGTTCATGGTTTCAGTGACCACAGGCTCATTGCTGGACTTGGGATTCCAATGCTAATGGTGTGGCAAATGAGATTGGCCATGTGCTCGTTGATGGTCACTGGAGGATGATCCAGAACTGCAGGATCTACAGGAGTACTCAGTTCTTCAACACCAACCACAAGCTTTTTGTAGAAACGCTGAAATTGCAGCTTAAATGCGGGAGAATGGTACCATCCCAGCCGAGGTTGGATGTTGGCAAGCTTAAAGATGAGAGTGGAGCTGAGGAGTTTGCGAAGAGGCTGAGTGGGATTTGGGGGATCTGGGTGTTTTGTGGAATCCTGAAGAGATGTGGAGTGCGTTCAAAACCACCATCTGGATGTTGCTGGTGGACGTCTTGGAACTCACCAAAGGGCAAAGAATAATTTTGGCTCTCAAGAGACATTGTATACCATTGACCAGAGTTGTAGGGCCAGGCTTAATGGCAGAGCTGAGCTGCTCAAGGAGTTGAGGCGTAAAACTGTACGTGCGATGAGGGTGGACAAGGAGGCCTATGTGCGAGGAATCTGTGAGGGGGTAGAGCATCACCTGTGGACAGGTGATTCTCGTCCCGCTTACAGGGGAATTCGCGCATTGCGTTCATCCAAGCCCATCCCTCGGAGCACTGCAGTTCGAGCAGAGAGTGGTAGGCTCTTGACAGAGGAGTCTGAAGTGAAGGCCCGCTGGGCCGGTTACTTTGAGCGGTTGTACCAGGCTGATCTACCAGCTGTCGAGTTGGACGTCAAGGGTGTTACAATCCCTGTTGCTGACCCTCGAATCAACTGTGGTCCACCTTTGCTTGTGGAAACACGGGCTGCGGTGAACCAGTTGAAACGGGGCAAAGCTCCTGAGATCTGTAGGATCCATGCTGAACTTCTCAATGCTGGTGAAAACGCTGTTGTCCTGTCATTGCATGCAGTTCTTTGCTCTGCCTGGGACACAGCCATCATCCTAACTAACTGGAAGAGGGATCTTGTGGTCCCTCTCTGGGAAGGGAAAGGTGATCGCAAGGACTGCAACAACTACCGATGGGTGATGCTGCTCTCAGTGCCAGGCAAGATCTTTGCTCGGATAATTCTCGATATGGTTCGCCACCATTTGCTTGAGCAGCAGCGCCCAAAGCAGTCGGGCTTTACACCAAAGAGGCCAATGATTGACCGTATACTTGCTCTTCAGGTCTTCACTAAATGCAAATGAAAGTTTCAGCAGGGGCTGCTTGCAGCCTGTGTTGATCTCTGCAAAGCATTTGATTCAGTGAATCAGGATGCCCTCTGGAGGATTCTTGGTCTTCATGGAGTGTCATCAAAACTGATCAATCTGATGTCTGAACTATACTCTGGTAATGAGTGTGCTGTGGGATGTGGTGATACCATTTCCGACTTATTTCCAGTTGTTACTGGAGTGTGTTGTTTGGGAATGTGAAGATCTCTGACCTTGATTTCACAGACGATGCAATCATCTTTGCGGAGACTGGATATTCTTTTTGGGGTCACCCCGAGGTGATGAATGAGGAGTCGGAGCTGCTGGGATTATGTGTTTCCTGGGTCAAAACTAAGGTCCAGGCTTTCAATGACATCTTGGATGCTGCTATCCTGTCTGTACCTGTTTGCGGTGAGGATGTTGAGGTCACGGAGAGATTCACTTACCTTGGCAGTGATAGTCATGTCTCTGCTGGCTGTGAGCCAGAGGTCAATAGACGTCTGGGTCGGGCCTGGGGAGTCATGGATTCACTGGATCATGGGGTGTGGCGCTGTCGGTACCTGTGCAGGACGACGAAAGTCTGAGTCTTCAGGTCTTTGGTGCTTTGAGTCTTGCTCTACAGATGCGAGACTTGGACACTGAACAGAGATCTGAGATGGAGACTTAATTCCATTGGTACCAGGTCTCTTCTGAGAATCCTTCTGAGAGTCCAACGAGCGGTTGCTAAAGGACCGGTCACACCTTGACGTTTTAGCCAGCGATGGCAACGTATTAAAATGTATGTAAAACGCTGGCTGACGTTGAACTTTTGATGTTTTTTTTTTAAAGATTCGGACGTATTCATAACGAGTTGGTCGTATGCATAACATATTAGTAATGGACACAGAACGTTTCGTTGTGTTATAGATAACTTATACCAACGAATGCTGAACCAGTTGTTGGCCTACACAACCTATGCCCAACGATAGTCTAACTTCGGCATAGCGCGTTGCACGCATCGCCGACGATGTCGTGACGTAGCCTATTAAAAGGCTGATGCACAACGATTCGAATCATAATAACTGCCGTAGAAATGGAAGTGACAACATCGCGGTCACACCTTGGCGATCTTGCCAGCGTATGCCGAACTAAGAAAAATGTGTCTAAAACGTTGGGGGCACGTCAAATACGGTATGAGTAAGCTTGGTATACGTGAGTAGAACGCTAAAGTACGCTATCATACGTCGTAGTAAGTAGAGTACGTCAAGAAATTTTAAACATGTTCAAAATTTTACGACGTACTCGGCGTATGACACACGTTCCGCATGCGATGGGGATAAGTTTTACACACGATATGTGGACGCTTACACACGTCCACAAAGGTTACTTATAAGCTACTCATAAGTTGAAACACGTCGCGGTAATGTCTTTTTTACGCGAAACTTATTTCTAACATATGTTTGACGTGCTTTGAACCAATTCTTTACGTAGTCCCAACACACATCAACGTATGTAGACGTATTCCAATGACGTCTTCCGGTCGACAAAAAAAAAAAATGAACGTGTTTCTAGCTTACAACTGCCATATAAAGACGTGTTCCCAGCGGTTTTAGGAATTGGTATATAAAAATGCTGATCATAAAAGGGGAACCCAACAGTGTTTTCGAGTTCCTTTTTGAGTCGATGTCCATGTCAGCAGTAACAGTATCAGTATTAGTATTAGTATTAGTATTATTATTAGTAGTAGTTTGTTCATGTTGGCAGTAGTAGGTGAGTGTGAGGGGGAGGGTGTGGGTTATGATGGATCCTCCTTGCGTCCGCGTGTCCACGGGTAGGTTCATAGGCTGCCACTCAACGATTTAAATGGCTGCATCTCCACTATTGAAAGTAGATGCTTGCGCTCAACAATTGGATTTTTTTACACTCAACGACTTTTAAACGGTACCACTCAGCTATTTTCATTGTTTACAATGAACGATTTAAATTGCTGTCACTCGCCTTTGTTTTTTGACGCTGGCGCTCGGAAATTTTAATCATTTCTATTGAACGTGCTAAATCGCTCAAACCCCACTATTGAAAGTAGACGCTTGCACTCAACAATTCGATTTTTTTTACACTCAACGACTTTTAAACGGAACCACTCTGCTATTTTCATTGTTTACAATGAACGATTTAAATTGCTGTCACTCGCCTTTGTTTTTTGACGCTGGGGTTTTGAAATTTGAAGCGTTTCTTCTGAACGTGTTAAAACGCTCAAACTCGACTATTTTAAATAGACGCTGCCAATGGACAATTGGAATCATAGCCAAGCTAGACATCGAAGTGTGAACATCCTCGTCATGCCGAAGAAAAGTTTGAAGAATGCTGCAAATAAGCGTCCTGGCCGTGGCCGTGGACGCTGACGCAAGGACGATCCATTATACCGACGTCTTTCAGCCTATGAGTAACTTAAAAGTAACGTCTGTCGATGTGTGGCAACGATCGCGTAACGTGCCAACAACACGTTAATCATAGGTTAGAAATAAGTTTCGGGTACGCTAAACATTACCTCGGCGTGTCTCAACTTATGATTAACTTACAAGTAGCATGTGTTGACGTCTGTCAACGATCGCAGACCGTGCATACAACTTGTGGCCAGGGTAGCGGAACGTGTGAGTCATACGCCGGCATACGTCGTGAAATTTCAAGCATGAAAAAATTTGAGGACAACCGAAAAGTACAACGTTTAAAGCCAACGTACAACGACGTATGGCAGTGTTTCTCAGCGTGCTCTCAATGTTATCAAAACTTACCCATAACGTATTCAACGTGTGCCAGCGTTTTAGAAAAAAAATTCAAAAATCGGCATACGTTGGCTAAAACGTCAAGGTGTGACCGGGCCTTAAGAGAGACTCAAATGAGATTTGTTGCCTGCATAATCTCTGAGCATCAGCTGCAGCTGAACGGACATGTGGCTCGTTTTACTGATGCCGATCCTGCTCAGTAGATTCTCTCAGCAAAGGAGCCTCATGAGTGGAGGAGGCCAATGGGTGGACCACGTGACTTGTGGTTGCAGCAGGTTGACCAGCATTTCAAGGAGATGAGGATGGGCCAGGCATCTGCCTGGGAGATGGCCAGATGGAGGCCCCTGGAGCAGAAAGTGGATGCAGCGACACACTACTCTGGTGCATGCTCCCATACCTGACCTGAATGACACTGAGGGAATGTAACAATATATACATACATATTTGTACAAAGAGCAAAAGCACACCGAGCCTAAAATAATAATACAATTCTTTATTAAAACCCTCACGTTTCAGAAGACCACTCTCCTGCATCCTCAGAGGTAAAAAAAAAAAAAAAAAATTATAACTGCACGTGCAGAAACATTAACTGTACTTATGTCTAATGCGAACGGACACATGTCACGATTGGGCTGCGAGGGGGACACATCAGCGTGAGGTTTGGGACAGATTTAATAAAGAGTGGGATTGGAGGGTGGATTTGCTTCCGGGTTCGATGTTTGGGTCACAGGTTCGGTGTCATGTGTTCCATGTCTGATCCGGGTGTGTGTTTTGGGTTTGGCCTTCGCACCCGTGGGTGGGGACTGTGGCGATTGCATAATCCTCAGTAGGCAGCATGCAGGTCGAGTGACGGTTAATGGACCGTGTGCCCCAAAAAACCATGCTTTGAGAATTTGCCGGCCGGCCCAGCTGGGTGCCGAGGCTTTCACTGCCGTGTTTTCCCACATGAAGGTGTGATGTAGATTGTGACAATGTGCCGATACCAGCGAAAACTTGTCTCGACGTGCTCCAGCTTGCTGGTGCTGCATTAGCCATGTCATGTGGCAAGTAGTTTGGACATTTGACCCACATATTTGGCATCACAGTCTCGACAGGGGAATTTGTAGACCACGTTAATCTTTTCTCATCTATTCACCCTGTCTTGGGTCTCGACAGCTGCATGGAGTATTGTCCGAGGTTTGTGTGTGACCCGGATTCCAAATGGTTGCAGCAAACGGTTGACAATCTCCGAAGTGTTGCCGATGCCCGGAAATAAAACTGTTTTGACCGCTTCCTCAGGTCATGATGTGGGTGCCCTCCTCCAGCAATAAGATCGATTGAATGCTGCCAGATTGTCATTGTTCTGCAGTAAGCAGGTGACATGTTCAATTTCGGTCCGTCGTGTGTGTTGTTCACTGCAATGCAATTTGGCCCAGTCAAACAAGGTTTGTGCACAAGACCATTCGTGCGTTGTTGTAAATGAGTTATACGGCATTGACGATGGTTGTAAATGAGTACCTGATCAGTGTGTGTGGGTTTGCGGTGCACCTGGGTACTCAAGCGCTGATCTGTTGCGTGTGTGACACCCACATCCAGAAAAGCAATGAAGCTGGATCATTCAAGTTCATGCGTAAACTGTATGGCAGGTATGATGCTGTTGATGTGGGTTTGGAATCTGTCAAAACCATCTCCTTTGATGATGGTGAACACGTCATCCACATAGCGGAGCCAAAGTTTGGGCATGTTCTCGCCCTGTAATGCCTGTTGCTCAAAATGTTGCTTGATTAGCTCTGCGACAAGCCTGATATGGGAGATCCCATGGGTGTACCTTGGTGTTGGTGGTAAATTTGACCTCCGAAGCAGAAGTATGTGGTTGCGAGGCAAAAGTCCACCAGTGAAAGTAGCTGTGTTGGACTGAGTCGGCTATTGTCTGCCAAGTATTGGTCTGTGGTGATGGTGGCCTCCAAGATTCTCCTTGCTTGGTCAATGGGATGTAGGTAAATTGGGCTGTGATGTCAAAAGACACCATGACCTCGTCATCTTCAATGCGGATATCTTTGATATGTGAGAGGAACTCCTCAGCATTGCGGACTGTGCGAGATGAATCCCTCACCAAATTATTGAGTCGCCGAAAGAGCCTTTTAGCGAGTTTGTAGGTAGAGCTCGTAGAGCCCTCGTAGAGCTACAATGGGTCGGAGTGGTATTCCATTTTTGTGCATCTTGAGTAGGCCGTAGAACTTTCGTATCACTAAGTCCTGTGGTTGCATTGTCCGTTGTTCTTCTTCCATCAAGAGGCCCTCCAAATTGGAGGTTACGCAGCACTTTATTGATGTCATTCGATGGTCTTGGTCGGGTTCTCCTCACTTTGCGATTAGTGTTCTCATTGTTGAGTAGTGTTGAGGCTTTGTGATTGTTGTCTGTGCAGTTCAAAATGACCGTTGCCTGGACTTTGTCTGCAGGTACAATGACGATATCAGCATCCTGGCGGAGGCTGCGTAGGACGAGTTTCTCTTTGGTAGTGATGTAATGATGTTGCTCGACATCTACAAGCGTGTTGGTAAGACGCGCACGGATCCGATCTTTGGCTTTGTTTTTACCTCTGAAGACGGAAGATAGTGGTCTTCTGAAACGTCAGGGTTTTAATGAAGAATTTTATTATTCTTTTAAGCTCAATGTGCTTTGACTCTTCATACAAATGTCTCCTGAGCTGTATATATATATATATATATATATACATACATATATATATATATATATATATATATATACATACACATACATATATATATATATATATATATATATATATATATATATATATATACATACATATACATACATATATATATATATATATATATACATATATATATATATATATATATATATATACATACATATACATACATATATATATATATATATATACATACACATACATATACATATATATATATATATATATATATATATATATATATATATATATATACATACATATACATACATATATATATATATATATATATATATACATACACACACACACACACACACACACACACACACACACACACACACACACACACACACACACACACACATACATACACACACACACACACACACACACACACACACACACACACACTTCTTCTAAAATGGATCATTTGTAATCAGCCATCCCATCTTATATCCGTTCCTCATCTGTAACAATTCCAACTGCCATCATGCAGGCTCGCTGAGTTGGGTGTGAGTTGTCCAAGAACTAGCCATGGCATTGCAGCCAAGTCCTTCTATGACTATATGAGATCCAATCTGTATATTTCTCCACCCAGTTTTATGAAACTGGTATGTTCTCCATCCTGGACCTGGTTATGAATAACTTTCCATCCATTATCGTCTGTGCACCCCCCCCTTTCCTCCCCCTCGTGGTTCCTTTGAAGAAGTTATTTTTAAAGTACATGTATCTCTGGCTATTACAAGAGAGCAACCTCAATGCCGTAGAACATGGCTGTTCACACATGGCAACTGGCATAGACTCCAATCTACCCTCTCACAAAAGGATTGGGTTGCCATCCCCACAGGATCTGATATAGATTCCGTTTGGGAATACTTTCACAAAACCTACTTTCCAATGTAATGGTTTATCCCATTTAGTCTGTGGCTATCCTATACATCCTTTCAGTCCTGGTACACTAAATTATTTGAGGAAGCAATTGCGGTCAAACAGCTCACTTCTTCAACATTGAAGTTAAACTTGACTGAGGATAACTTTAGGTCGCTCCCATATGCAAGGCTCAAAATAAGTGAATGGATATCCATCCTGAGGAAAAATAAAATATGACCGTTTTTACAGCCATTTTTCCCTGCTGTGCAGGGGTTTGGCTTTTTCTTGAGGCAATGTTTTTATGGCCGGATGCCCTTCCTGACGCCAACCCTGGTCGCCTCTTACGACACACAGGGATATGGTACACCTATTCTAACCGGGGCATACACCGGGACCAGTACACTGGCACTCATTTCGCCGACCTAGGAAGGATGACAGGCTGAGTCAACCCCCTGGTGTTAATTCAGCAGCCAACGGGGCTTGAACTCAGGACCCTGGGATCCCAAGCCGCCACCCTAACCACTAAGCCAACACCAGGCTTGATATCCATCCTGAGGCAAGGCAGAAAACAAAAACAGAATTATGAAATTCTGCCTTATATTAGGCTAGACAAGTTCGTTATTCTACACTGCATCAAAAATGGTTTGTTCCCTCCTATTTGTAGTAATTTATCACACCAGTTATGCATACTTTTATGAAGCAAAAAACAACTTTTGCATCCACATAAATTTCATTGGTCACTACCCAAAGTCCAACGTTATCCCAAATGGTTTTCACTCTAATTTTCATCTGTCCAATTTTTTCAGCTCCTGTGAACTCTTGCTTGTGCAAACCAATGTGCAAGAACACCAATGATAATAAGAAGCAATGGACAATGGATTGTGAACAGTGCAGACCTTTCCCTAAGAGAGGCCCTCGAGCATGACTGGCTAATGCTGCCTCCTAAGAATAGCATTTTATTCACTATAATAATAATAATAATAATCATCATTATCATAATCATCATTATCATAAGCATCTTGCACACACACACACAACGGGAGGTGGTGGGTGCACTATACTCACCTCGTGGTCCTGTAGCTGGCCTTTCTTTGGGCAAGTGTAATCAGGACATGTAATCGTCCCACTGGCACCCTCCAACAGCTCCATTTCTAAATAAACCTTTACACACTGATGGGGAGAAATGACAGAGATAAAGGAAGAAGCTTTATAGAGAATAAATGTGATATGTCTAATGAACAAGTAAAATGGTGAAATCGCACCTTCTGCAGAGGGGAGTTAAAAGACAACGAATAAGAAGAAGAAAAAAAAAGACCAAAATAAACAAACTGGAATGGCACTCGGTAGAGTGCATACCTCCTCCAGGCTGAACAGTTTACGTTTTGTATCCCACTGATCAGCCGGATCTGCTGGCCTGAACCAAAATGTAATTGGTTTGTTCTTGTCACCTAATCAACTCATCCACCAAGGTTTGTCATAATCCATCCACATCTTTTTGAGATTATTATGTTACATATTGTTTTTGGCCCAATTTCTCAATGGTGAAGAATTCCTGATAAAAACATTAAAAATTCTCATATCAAGATCCGGATCTAAATTTCATCCTTGAAACACATCCGACATGTCCACCAAGTTTCGTCCGAATCCATCCACAAGATTTTGAGACATCCTGTTCACAGACATTCAGCCAGACACACAAACAGACAGGGAAGAAAACATAACCTCCGTCCACCTTCGGTGGCAGAGGTAAATATTTCTAGAAATGCTTCAAAAACACAAACAAGAAAAAGTTAAGACAAATGGTCCTTAGAATATATGCATTTGTCTTAATGAATTTTCAACTTCATTGTGATAATTCGTATTAATTTTAACAATTCTTTAAAAGCAAGCGAGAGATGATGCTATTTGCAAGAGCAGCCAAGGTTTGAGAGACAAGCATTGCCATCACCTGGCACTGGAATCGTACTTCATGTCATAGCGACAGAACTAACAAAAGCGCACCTTCAGGAGACATCATGAGCTGGGACATCGTTAAGCCAAGTAAAAAGTTGTTTTTTTATGTGCAAAATCCAGGCTCACAGAAGAACAAGGTAACAGAGGGTAAAAAGGCAACACACCGTGGGTAGTTAGACGACAGGTGGATGTAACAAGCAAGGGAATTAACAAACAGGAAAAGAGGAGAGAGGAGGGAAGAAAACATTGCAACCAGCAAGAAAGAGGGTTAGGTGAGGAAGAATGAATGACAGCTCTAGACATTGTGGGTAACGTTGGGAAAGGACACTCAGGTGGTGATGCACCACCTGCTTCAAGCCCTAGAGGGAAGAGTGGGATAGAATAGCCTTTGGAAGACTGTCCACAAGCATGAGAAACGAGGAACAGACTCGTTGAGGTGGCAGGCAGCGTGTATTTTGAAAATCTAACTAGGTGTGTGTTACTGGAAGAAGGTCTATATATCCTGAAGTTGCTGGAGAGGGTCGGAGAGCGAAGAAAGCAGAGAACTAAATTTGAGGAGGGATGGTAAAATAAATAAATAAAAAAGCATTCGATGACATCATCATCAAAAATAAATAAATAATAAAATCACTCGTTTCCTACTTGTGTCACTTCATTTTTTTTTTCTCTGGAGTGGTTTTAGGAGATAGAGGGCTAACATTTTTCCTTTTTTCCAACATGGCTGCTCCATCACCTGACCTATGACATCATAATTATCAATGAAACATTCCACATGAGTAGTCGCACCTATTGGGAAAATTTTGTGTCAAGTGGATAAGCGGTTGCAGAGAAAACAGAGAAAATTAGCATGGACGGATGGACAGACAGCCCGAAAACATAATTCCTCCGACAACTTCGTCAGCGGAAGCAGAAAAAATAGGGGCAATACCCCTGGGCGCTCACTTGGTAGAATACATAATCACACTGAGGAGGAAGTCAACGTGGGACGGAATCAGCAAAATGTACCAATGAACCAATGTTATGGGGTCCGATGTTTTTTTTTTAATGCCGTGAACACAAATTGGTACATGCTAGGTGATGAAAGTTGTGGTCAAGTTTCATTGAAATCGTGTGTGTAGTTTCAGAGAAGTTGCAAGTGTTTGTGGATGGACGGAGAGACGGATGGACAGACGACGTGCCATACCATAAGCTCCCTGGAACTACGTTCCAAGTGAGCTGAAAAGAGTAAAATAATTCAGAGAAAAAGAGGTTCATTTTGATGAACAACTTTGAAGCACTGACTTGGGGTTTGTGAGATCAGCAATTCATTTCTGACCCTGAATGAGTCATAGCAGAGACTTAAAAAACGATATGCCACTTCCTCGCTTCAAGCTCATCGTTTTAGAGGATATAACATGGATAAATTGTGTTTTTGGAGTGGGGGGGGGGGAGAAAAACAAAACCAACAGGGCAAAGCCCAATGAACTGAAAACAGAGAACAAAACCTATTCAATTGGAATCCAATCAGTGGAAACTGTTAGCCTGTTACACGTAGAGTTGCATTGCAACTTACGTAACCTCCTCGTGCTGCTCAAGAAGAGTCATTATGTTTGATGCACTCAGGACCATACCTGACCTGACAGATTATACTCAAAACACAACAAATACATTTTATTGTGGTTAAGTTATTCTTCCTCCCATCCCTTTATAAGGGTTGACGTCCAATGGTACCAATCTTATCCCTGCCTTGAACACAATACTCCTGCACTTCCCCCTGTCCTCAGCCAACTCTTTTCACTCTCCAACACCCCTCTCCCCACACATTATTGATATTCCTCCTCACACAATGTTCCCATCTCAACCACAGTCTGCTCCTTCCCTCATACCTTGCTCCCTCAACCTATCCACATTCTTTGGCATTCTCTCTTCCTCCATCAGGACCAAGTGTCCAGCCCACTCAACCAGTTTTTATCAATTTCCATGTCAAGCTCATATGCACACCAATCTCCTCCCTCAGTTCACAAGGATATTAGACACAGGTGAAGGCCATTCAGCCCTTCATGCCAGCACCACATCAACACCACACCAATTTATCAACCAATCTTCTCCATGATTCATATTTATTCAAACCAATTTCCATCGAAACAATGGCAGTGTACGGCCGATCTATGTCCAACATTATTAACCTCCGCCATCGAAGATGGACGGAGGTTACTGTTTTCACCCCTGTCTGTTTGTTACTTACGAAATCTAAAGATTTCGTAAGTATATTGATGACTTCCGTCGTGTGTATGTGTGTGTGTGTGTGTGTGTGTGTGTGTGTGTGTGTGTGTGTGTGTGTGTGTGTGTGTGTGTGTGTGTGTGTGTGTGTGTGTGTGTGTGTGTGTGTGTGTGTGTGTGTGTGTGTGTGTGTGTGTGTGTGTGTGTGTGTGTGTGTGTGTAGGCACGATAACTCGAGAACGGAAGAAGCTACGATTTGGTAGCCCAAATCGTTTTGGTAACCCCCCAAAAAAAGTAATGTCAAATTACACCACGTGATTCAGGAGGGTGAAGGCTAGCGCTGATTAGATGTTGGTCAAAATCGGTCAAAGGTCAAGGTCACAGTGAGGGCAAACATCCAAAAAAAGTTATAACTCGACAACGGAAGAAGCTACCAATGTCAAATTACACCACGTGATTCAGGAGCGTGATTGCTAGTGCTGGTTCGATTTTGGTCAAAATCGGTCAAAGGTCAAGGTCACAGTGAGGTCAAACATTCGATTTTTGATGATTTGGTACAGAATCATCGTGGAAACTTCTGGTTTGCGTCGCGACCTTCTCTAGAGACAGCTTTTATTAGACAAGGTCAGAGGTCAAGTTGATGATTTCGTAAGTACCAGTCTATGACTGCTTGTTTGTTTGTTTGTGAACAGTATTACGGAAAAACTCCTCGATGGATTTTGACGAAACATGGTGGGGGGATTAGGTGTGGTCCAAGGATCATGCCATTAGACTTTGGACTAGGTCCAAAGTTCAATATGGCCGCTATGGCGGCCATTTTTAAAAAATATTTGAATTTTTGTTTTTGCATTTCTTCATGTTTTAAGTGATTTCCAACCAAAAAAAAAATTTGCAACTTTTTTTTCAAAAAAATATCGATTTTATTTGAAAATATTTGAATTTTTTTTGCATTTCTACATGTTTTAAATGATTTCCAACCCCCCCCCAAAAAAAATTTTGTTAGAGAAAAAACACAAATTCTTTTTTTTTTTCAAAAAAATTTCGATTTCTTTTTTTTGGCATTTCTGCATGCACGTCGATCTCGTTTAGTATATTCAATCGTGGTTCAGTCGAGTCTGATCCGTTTTCACCTACAATTAATAGGATATCAGGTTCACTTAAGTGACCCAGCAGTATTGGCGGCGGAGGTTTTGCACTCTACCGAGTGCTCCCCCTCTAGTTCGTGTTATCGGTTGGAGGCTCATTGCATCCACTGGCGATATAAGGCAACTGGTCTGGTTGAAGCATCGACTGAGCTTGGCTGTCCAGTGGGGAAATGCCATGAGTATTCTGGCTTCAGTTCGGAAAGAACAAAATCCCACAACACCATTTTACAGTCTGTATTTATAGAGGGGTGTGGGGGTTTTACTCATGTATTTTGTTTGTATTTTTTATCTTTGAAAAAAACTTCCATTTACTTGGTTGGCATTTAAAAAAAAAAATTCCCATTAAAACATAGTTGCGATTTAGTGATTGCAGTCAGAAAATTATATTGTTGCGGCCGGGGGTCGGGTGAGAAGACCACTACAGGGGGAAGATATCTCGGGTTCCCACCAGACTCTCCGGAATCGCAGGCCGTCGCACACAGATAACTCCGTGACGTGGTGGGTCGCTAACCGACCGCGAACGCCAATAACTCAACCACGTGACTCGGGGTCCTCAGTCTAATATCGGTTATCTAAAAATAATCACGTGACCTAATTACCGGGGGATATGCCTAATTACGGGGGACATTGTTATGCTAAGTTGCCCCACTAGTGGGGCAACTTAGCTAAATATAGCATAACAATTGTGCATTTTGTGAGGAAAGCACCAAATTTGGCACACTAGTAGCCTAACATATTATGAACAGATTTGGATTTTGGGCCATCTCAAATTCAGCCGCTGATGGCTGTGGCAGCCATTTTCCACTGCCATCAAAAATTTTGAGATGGCCCAATATCCAAATCTGTTCATAATATGATAGGCTACTAGTGTGCCAAATTTGGTGCTTTCCTCACAAAATGCACAATTGTTATGCTAAGTTGCCCCACTATAATGAAATAACTGTCTGGGGAGAACTGTATGATGGATGCCATTGCCTTAGAGGCGTGCGGTTTTCAGAACCGCAACAATATGCTCATTTAAACTTCAACGTTTATGGACATTTGTTCCTCATTTCCTCTGCCACTGACGGTGAAAGGAAGGAGGTTATGTTGTCTGTCTGTTTATAGAAAATTAAATAAATATATATATATATATATATATATATATATATATATATATATATATATATATATATATATATATATATATATATATATATATATCTCCAACACAAGATGAAACGAGACATTACAAAATGTGTTTTTTTGTTATTGCTTTTTGTCCCCCCCCCTTCTTTTCAGGGGAGGGGGCATGGACTAGGGTAAAAAAAAACGCATATCAACCACACAACACCCCTTGCTGAGACCCCCACCAACAACACTCCGTAAACATGCACCCAATCACCCATCAATGCTTAAACTACCGAAAAGTCCTGCCAACATCCCTATACCCTTCAATCTGCATAACTTCCAGGTACCTCTCATTCTAATTTAAACTTATCTACTGTTTCTGCTGCCACTACCTTTCCAGAGAGACCATTCCACGCATTAACAACTCTCCAAGTGAAGGACCCCTGCCTTACTATTGTCTTAACTCTCCCCTTCTCAACTCTCAGGCGATGGCCCCTGGTCCAATCACTGTCTACTCTGCTGAATAATATAATTCTTCTACAAATATGTCTCTACCTTTCATTATCTTAAACACCTCAATCATATCTCCTCATAACCACTTCCTTTCTAGTGAAGAAAGCCCTGTCTCCTTCAGCTGCTCCTCACTGCTAAGTCTAGCTAGGCCCGGAATCAATCTCGCGCTGAACCCTTTCGATGGCATCTATGTGTCCTTCCTGAGTTGTGGTGACCAAAACTGCACACAATATTTCAGATGTGGCCCTGCTTCATAGAACTCTAACATATTTGTTAAACAGGAACGACCTTTGTTAAACCCATGCTGACTACCTTTAATTAGTTTGTATTAATTAAAATGGTTTCTCATCTGGTCCTTAATTAATATCTCCAACACCTTCCCCACAAATTAATTCAAACTAACAGGTCTATAGTTCCCCAATTCTTCTCTGGATCCTTTCTTAAATAATGGTAATATATTTGCTACTCTCCAACCTTCCGGTACCTGTCTTGACTCGAGGGAACTATTGAAAATATCCGTTAACATCTCGCTAACTTGCTCAGCCACCTCTCTCACGACTCTCGGGTGCATATTATCTAATAATAATTATCTAGCCCCAGAGCCTTATCTACTCTGATTCACGTGCTGTTCCTCTAATTCCTCCACTCCAACCTGGATCTTCTTTAAAAGCCCTTCCGCACCTCCTTCATAGATACTCTCAGATAATGACAATTCTCCTGACTGTTCTTGTGTAAAAGTTGAATCAAAACACCTATTTAATAAGCCTGCCATCTCACTTTCTTCACAAACCACTCTCCTGGTGCTATTCCTCAATAGACCCACACTGGTCCTCTTCTGTTCTGGCGTATGGCAGCTTGGCTTCCGTGTAGCTCTCATTGCTTGGAGGGTGGCTGTGCCCCTCTACCAGTACACTGGTACTCATTTTGCTGACTTCAGAAGGATGATAGGCTGAGTCGACACCACCTGGTGTTAATTCAGCAACCAATGGGACTCAAACACAGGACCCTAGGATCCCAAGCCAGCCACCCTAACCACTAAGCCAACACCAGGCTTACACTGGTCCTACCAAACCTGTTATTTTCCTCTGATATACTTAAAGAATCCATTCATCCAATGGGACCCTATTCTGTGCAGAGCATTGGTGCTGCCTCAGCAGTCCCCCTGGATATTGGACACAATCCTGGACAGGTCACAACTCCGACACAGGATACCAGCAATCTGGCACTCATTTTGCTGACCTCAGAAGGATGACAGGCAGTCAACCCCACCTCGTATCAATTCAACAGCCGAGTGGGATTTGAACTCAGGATCCTCGGATCCCAAGCCAGCCACCCTAACCACTAAGCTAACACCAGGCTCACACTTGTCTTACCTAACCTGTTCTTTTCCTCTGATCTACTTAAAGAATGCCTTGCTATTATGCTTCATATTCTTACCCATGTCCTTATCATACTCTCTTTTGGCTTGCAGAGTTATTTTATTTATTTTCCTCTGTTTACTCTGATAGTGATACAAATCTAACTCCAGTCCTGTTATTTAAAACCTAATAAATGCCTTCTGTTTCTCCTGAATAGCGTTCCTTATCTCACTGCTCAACCACCCTGGCCTCTTTCTGCTTCTAGTTTTACACCTCATTGGAATGTACTTGCTCTCTACACATTTGGTCCTTGAAGGTTTCTTATTTCTCTGATGCTGATTGTCCTGTTGTTAGTTTCTCTCAATCTACATCACCCAACTCTCAACTCATACCCTCAAGGTTTACCTTCCTGAAATCTAATAGCCTTACCCTACGATCCTGAACTCTAACCCTTAACAGAATATTTGCACACACAAAGTTATGGTCACTTGATCCTAAATGCTCCCCGACCTCCACCTCCTCCACCATATCGCGATCATCACTTAAAAGGAGGTCTAACACTGTACTCCCCCTCGTGGGCTTATATATCAACTGGGTTAAAAAGCAATCCTGGACTACAACTAGGAAATCTTCATCTGCTCTGCCCTTTCCCTGTTCCTGGACCCAATATATCCTTGGCAAGTTAAAATCCCCCATAATCAATACCCTTCCCTTACCACATGCCCTTTTAAATTCTTCATGAACTTCTCCTTCCTGATCTTCCTTCACACCTGGAGCCTTATAAAAACATCCTACCAGTATCTTACCGTTTTTACAATCTCTAATCTCTACCCATACAGAATCCTCAACATCAATTCCTTCCTTAATATCACCCCTCTCTCTTGATGCAATGCTGTCCTTTACCCAGATTGCTGTTCCTCCTATTCCCTCCGATACACCTTGTAACCTTCTAATCCTGTCCTCCAGTTACTCTCCTCCTTAAACAATGTCTCACTCACTGCAACTACATCGTACTCCTCGCGATCTACTTTGGCTTCAAGCTCTTCCATCTTATTATTTAAACTTCTGGCATTGGTCCAGAACATGTTTAACTTTTCCCTTCCTGAAATTCTATTTTCTTGCCTGGCCTTACTCCTCACAATTACATCATCCGTTCTGTCCGTGATAATTTCCCCACCCTCTGCTGACCTAAAAATGCCTGAATTCCCTCCTCAATTCCCACTGCGAACATTGCTGCCCACTTTCTATTTAGGATACGGCCATCATTCTGGAAACAATCCCTTTGTCCACGAAATGATTCCCACCTTCCTCCCTTCACCATTCTTCTCGCCATTGATTGACATATCTCGCTCCACTCATAATTTCTATATAATTTCCTAATCTTGGGAGAATCCCAGAAAATATTACCTCACAACCCTTTGCTTTCAGCCGCTCACCCAATATCCTGTATCAATTTTTCAAAACCTCTGAGTAAACTTTCTCTAAATCATTCACTTCTCGGTGTACCACAACCAACTTATTCCTACTGTGAACCAATACAATATCATTTATCTTCCCTTCAATGTCCCGAACCCCCACTCATTAAAAACTGCACAGAACTCGGTCTACGATCCTTCCTGCAGAATGAAGAATCTACATATTTAATACATATCATTCCTACGAATCCTACCAATCTCTATTGCTGCACCCTCACCACTGCCCGCGCTCTCTGCACCCTCACCACTGCCCGTGCGCTCTGCACCCTCACTGCTGCCCGTGCTCTCTGCACCCTCACCACTGCCTGCTCCCGCTGCACCTTCACCACTGCCCGCTCACACTGTACCCTCACCACTGCCGTTGCACCGTCACCTCTGCCTGCTGCACCATCACCGCTGCACCGTCACCGCTGCACCGACACCGCTACACCATTACCACTGCCAATATCCTCAGCAACCTCACTCCACAACCATACCCAACTATTATTCGGCCATAATCTATCCCTTCAAAAGCGTTCATCACGTGCTACCCGCTTGAAAACTAAAATATAACTTATGTGGAGCATTAAATTGGTCATTCTCAACTCAAAACACAACTTCCACACAAAAATATCCAATCTCGGGAACTTTTCAACAAGCCATATTTCTGGATCTGTATGAATTTGGCACATTTGACCAATTTGACCAAGCACGCACTCCATTCGGAGTGATGCCGTCACGTCACATCACACCACTCACATCAGTCTCAGCCAATCAGCATCGCAGATCGCTGTCTGGGCGTGCAGTTACGGTTTCACTTTCGATCCCATTAATTGTCAATGTTTTCCTGTTTTTCATCGTAAAAGTCACTAAAAATTCGTGAAATGTGGTGTATTATTCATGTGGAGGATCAGGGAGGGAGATGGCAATCTAAAGGAATTCAACCAAAAGAGTTGGGATACAGTGTGGTCACACTAGTCACACCAGTGCCAAGCACTCCTGAAAGAAGGTAGGTTGGCTTATCAATTAAATTACAAGATAGATCACTGAACATTTGTCAGGTGAATGACCTGTGTAAGTTGTTTTTCTGTTGTCCTTGCAAGTGTAAACTTGTCCAATCTGTTGATGGCTTTTGAAAATTAATTTTGGAATGTGGGTTCTGAGTTCGCTTCGGTTCCACCATGAACTTGAATTCAGTCAAATGAAAGATGGATTCCTTAGCAGTGTGCATCATTTTAGCTCACCTGGAATTTAGTCCGGTGAGCTAATGCGATCGAGCAGTGTCAGTAGGTGAGTGAGTGAGTGAGTGAGTGAGTGAGTGAGTGAGTGAGTGAGTGAGTGAGTGAGTCCGTAAACACCAGTCATTATCGCTTGAACCAAGCACACGGTCTTGATGAAACTTTGTCAAAAGCTTCATATCTGAAGCGTAATGAAGGTGTATTTTCCACATCATAATCTGCACTCATAAAGGGGGTCTCCAAGAAGGGGTGGGGGAGGGGGGCTTTTGACCGCCCAAAATAGGTATTTGCCCTCTTCTCCGAAACCACACACGATTTTGATGAAACTTGACCACAACCTTCATCACTCATGATGCACCAAAGTTTGTTCATGGCATTAAAATAATAAATATATATATATATATATATATATATATATATATATATATATATATATATATATATATATATATATATATATATATATATCAGGGTCTGGCATGGTCTGCAGGGGGTTTGACCCCCCAAAATAGGTATTGGTTCTTTTCTACGAAACCACGCATGATTTTGATGAAACTTGACCACAATCTTTATCACCAGTGATGGACTAAAGTTTGTTCACAGCATTAAAAATATCAGGGTCCAAGGGGGTCTGCGGGAGGTTTGAGTGACGGTTACTTCTTATCCACGTGAGCTTCAGGACCCACGGTCCTATTTTTCAGCTTCACCTCCAGCCCCTGAAGAATTTGGGTACCACTTGAGATGTTACGCAAGATTCAGACACAGACATTCAGTGAGTAACCCATGCACAGAAGAGGGTTGCAAAACAAAAACCAAGTACTGACGACCACAGACATTCTTGTGCTGAAAAGCCATCGTCGCCAAAGCGCTTGGCTCCCTGCTTTCACTAGTTGCTGGTGCAAGATGTGAACATGTGCTCCCACCTGCGTCTCATCTGCAACAGAGATGAAAAATGTGTGAAAGGTAAAGGAAAATGGCAGCAGGATAGCTTGATGACAGCTGAAAAACTTTAGATGGAGGTAAGTTATTTGATCAATCGGGTGAATGATTCTCAGTAAAGAATTGTGTTATTCTGAATGATGCTCCCTTCATCATCGTAACTGTCAACATTTCCAGTAAATTGAAGTTTTCTTTCAATCTTATTAATATCATGTCGATTAAAGCCATGATTAGAGTGCACTTTCTCTCCATTTTAGGTTTCCTGATAATTGCAGCCACAGAATGTCGAGACGAAACCATATTGAGGAAGATAAGGGACAAAGATTGAGTGGGAATTGAAGTGAAGTACCACAAAAAATGTCACACTGCCAACACTCGCAACTTCAGGGATCTTCCTGATGATCCGTGAGTGTCCTCCTTGCGAATTATCTCACACTGACAGAATTCCTCAAATTTGACCTTCCTTTCATTTTCCTCCGAAAATTCTCTCCAACTTGTGATGACAAAGCTTCTGTTGCATGCTCACCACATAAGTAAGACTAAACCAAATTCTAAGGAGCTGATCATTAGCTCCAACACCAATGTAGCTATCCTGCTGCTCTCCCTTGGTGACGCGATTAGCGTGGAGGCTTTGCACCTGCACACTGTTATGAAGAGGTCAGAACGCATTCTGTACATGAAAACAATCCGATCAGCACTCAGTGCGAAACTGTATGAAGCTCAAATCGGGCTCCACGTTTATACTGGCTGTGACACAGTTAGCGTGCTTCTGAAAAAGGATTAAAAAAAAAACCCTTTAATTCTTGTTGCCGAATCATTTGACCACCAACAGATCTTCTGTGAACTAGGACAGTCCTTCAGTTTGTCAGATGACTTATTCCTCAAACTTCAGGCACTCACATGTCACATGTACAACCAGAAAGTTTCAGACATAGACACTGCTAGATACAGAAGTTTTTGTGTTGGTCCAAATAATGATCAGTGTACCTCCTACAAAAGATGCACTCTTTCAACACTCCCTCTGTGCAAATTACCAGTTGCCATCCATCGAAAGGTGCTGCAGCAGGAGATGAAGGCACCCTCACCTGACGGCCACGTCTGGGTCTTGACAGATGACAAACTTGCCGTTGTATGGATACAGAAAGACCCCGCACTACCAGACGTACTCAAGTTAATCCATCATTGTACAAAGAGCCAATGGAACAAAAAAAAAGTCGATGTCGAGCAGCAGGATTTGAATGTTCTGAACTTTGTGTACTTCGAGTCAGAGCATTGGTGCGAAAACTTGGCCGAACAGTACGACTCCGATGGAGCCGATACTCTGTCAGACAGTGAGGAAGATGATTAGTGTGAAATTTCTCACAAGATGGTGCTATTCTTTGCATTTGTATGTTCTCGGCATGAAATGTATTACTTCTTTGACGGTTATTACTTTACATCAGACAGCAACAAATGTTTCTGTCAATGCAAAGATACGTTTCTTCTTGGCCAAAAGCGCACTCAGTTAGTCAGCCCCCACCCACATACATTCAAAGTCGAATAACTCCTCTGCATGAGGGAATATTGCTTGTGGAAGTTATTTTTTGAAATCAGCACATGAACATCTATAGGAAAGAACCATTTTCACGTAGTTTGCAATTGGGTAGTGCAAAATGTTTTTCTAGCCATTTGAGGACCCAATAGAGTACGGCCTATAACCTACAAATTTCTCACATTCTGCTACTTGCTGCAAATTATCTATCCGTTCCTTCAACCTCGTAATAACTATCCTCAAGAGGGCTATTTAGTCACACTTTCTACAACAGTAAGTACCCTCTGCTTCCCCTATTACTGATCTGGCCCACATTGAACATCCATCACATTTTATGAACTCCTCTACCTTTCTCCTTCAGTCTCTATTTATACCCTTTTTCACCCCCATACTCCCAAGGCCCCAACTGACTTAGATGCTAAACTTAACACAAGGCATCCTCCTGCTTCTTTCAATAAACCAACACATAAATACAGTCCCACAGCCCCTGACACAAATTACATAATAAATTACGCAAACACACACAAAAGAGATTTATCTTGCTCTGACCAAGGAGCTTATACAGCCAGGTGCGAACAACCGGAAGTGACGTGCCGAATCCATCCTCCTTCTATCCATCCTCTTCACTCCCGCAATTCTTCTGACCAATTGTTCTGATAGACCTGCAGTCTATGTTGTGGTCTCTCTGTCAGTACCACCATCTCAACTGGAAAGGTAGGCTGGCATTACACAAGACACCAAAACTTTCAATTTCTTTGATATTTTTGTGTCTGTCATCAATCCCTCCACAAATTTGCACTCACTTGGATCCTCCTCGACACCAAACTACCATCCTCAGTGACCGTTCCCCCCAGATACTCAAACTTATTTCCCTGCCTGATCCCCTTCCCCTCTAACCTGATATTCATTCATTTTCTCTGCTGCCCAATCCACATTAACTCAGTTTTTTCCATGCTCATCTTCAGCCTATGTTTACAGGATGCCTCCTTCCACTAAATCTATACCACAACAGTCAGATAGTCTGCATACAACATCTTCCCCAGAACACCCTTCATTTTAACCTCTTGCTTACTTTCTGTGTCCAACTTGTCCACCCCAAGCATGCGTGCTTTGTGTTGTGCATATATCGTGCTTTGCTTTGAATATAATCCGAGCCACCTGGGTTTAGTTGATTCGGTGAGAGCCGAATGGCTATTCCCTGCATTCACAGGTGAGAGATGTGGGTAGGTCTTTCTTTATTATTTACGAGCAAATACATCCCGTTGTGGGAGAAAGAGGGAGGGAGAGAGACAGGGAGAAGGAGAGGGAGGAGAGAAAGGAGGCAGCTGTAGGGGAGGCAGTGAGGGTGGAGGTGTGGGGGTTAGAGAGAGCGACACCTCACCAGACATTGCTATTTACTGGGGGAGGGAGGGGTGCATGACACGCGCGCAAGCATGCACGCACGCGTCCGAAATCGGCAATTTTTCGGGAATCAGCGTGATTACCAACTGCAGTACTTAATGTGTACAACCAAGAAACCTTGAATAGCTTAAACCGAAAAAACGTTACATTTATTTAGAAGTTTCAGGGATATGTTCCAAACATTATTCTATATAAACAGCTGCGTGTGGAAAAAAATTTTTGCCTCAGTAACTAAGAAAACACTTTAATGCGGCAAACGGCTCGGAAATCGGGTGCTATTTCAGAGAACCACTCGCCCAGGGCGACGGAGCATGGACCACTCGCTCTGAATGACATGGCATGGCAAAAGCATTCGCAGTGAGTGAAGGATTTGCTCAGAATGATGTCATGCAGTACTGCTATCGACAATAGGCACTCAGCAAGTGGCTTAAGCACTCATGCAAGCACTCCAATTCAATGGTTGATAAGGAACGGTGGCCAGGCTGTCGCTGCATTCCATAAAGGATCCCTTTAACTTTAAAGCCCGTCTTCACCGCGCACGCAGCAGTTAATGAAATCAAATAAAATGAATTCATGAAATAAAATGACTTTATCCACATAAGAGTTGCTGCATAATGCATACAACCCTGGAGACATTGCAAGGTTCAATAGTACATGAAATATACATTGCATAAAATCCACCATTTTGCCTTCTCATCTATGTATGTCATTGTCACGTGGTACATCGGTTCGGGGTCCGGACAAACGTTGCAACTTTTTGTTTTTATAAACGTCCGTTTTTTTCCACCAGATTTGCTTTGATTCCCAGTTGAGCACCTCCTGAAACCTCCAAAAATAGACACAGATGTGGCAGATGCAATGGATAGGCGGTCCCTCTGTGGGACAGGGCATGAAGTCGAGCAGGGAATGCATTAAATCATTAAGCTCAATGAAGCTAGTTAATTTTGTTACGTTCCTAAATTTTTCGTTCACTCAATATAATTCTATAAACAGTGGAAAAAGTTAAGTTTAATGCTTTGGAAATTTCACATTTTCTTGTGTATGTATGAAGGAGGGAACATAGCCTTCCTTGTATAAAGTAAATAGGTATAATCGGCTTTGTTATGTCTCGTTATTTATTTAAATTATCACATTTCACAACAGATTTCGACACTTATTTAGTCCGGACACTATCCGATCCTCAAAACCGAAATAATATTTCGATGATATACGTTAATTAATCCGTGATAGTAGATCATGCAAAATCGTATCATATAATGCTTGAAATTGCTCCGATCTCTGAATTTGAAAACTATCTTACTTATACAAAAGTGATGAATGCAGCAATTCGTAGCTATAATGAATAGGCATTCAATAAAGGGTGAAGAAAGTGAAAAAAAAACAAAAAAACTTTATCATTAAGAAATAGTTCTGGCCTGTTCCAAGTCAAGGCAAAGGTGAGCAAGCCAAAAAACATGGTGGCTTCAGACCCCAGCGAGGTTAACCAGGAAACACCTGAAGACCCCAGACAGTGAGGTGGCCGAGAATCAACTGCTGAAGGATATAATTAAATACGGGCGTTAATTATCTTCAAAAGGGGCATCTTAATTATCTTTAATTAACCCAAACACCCAATTTTCACTCTTGCATTTCCTTGGAGTTTTCTTTATATAAATGCAAAGTTTCAACCTGCTAGGTTTTATGGTTGTGGAGTTATCGAGGACTCAAGAACACGCACGCACGCATAAGTATAAACTTTTGTTTTTACTTACTCCAATGCAGAAAACACAACCGCATTGCTCCAGAATCGTTGCCTGCTCTTCAGAAAAATGGCTCAGACAGAGTTTGCAGAAGGTGGTCTGGATGTTGGCATCATTCTGCTGTAGCATCTTGAGATGCAGTCAAATACCTGTGAAAATTCAGAGAATCAGGGGACCGTGGCTTGAAGAGAGGTCGTATAGTTGATTGAGTATGTGACATCACACCTCCATTTTGTCATGCTACACTTGCTAGCAGGATAGCCCAGAGGTACTCACATTTAAGACACTCACCTTTGAGCTGTCTTGCCTGGGTTAGGATACTAACCGAGCTACAAGCTGTTACCCTGATGTTTCACATGCAGGGTGAGGCATTACCGTGTGTGCCATCCATTAGACTGATTAGAGGGACGTTAAGCTGGAGGACCCGTCTGCCAGCACCAGTCGTTGCTGGACGTTAAAGACCCCAAGGCATCATTCGCAAAGAGTAGGAGTTATCGCTGGCACCCTGAACAAACCACAACTTCGTGCTCTAACCTAAGAGGGCCAGGGGGAGGGAGCGGTGGGTGGGCAGCAGAGTCATGCCCATATAAAGTGATGCAACACATGAATGAATCAATGAACTGGTGTAACATGTCCAGTATCTAATATATTACACAATTACTTGTAGGAAATGCCATCTAAACTTATCAAAGTTTTTAATTTGAGTGGTGGACATTTATGGAGGTAAAATGACTTGGGGCTGATTTGAAACATGAAGTAACACAGTGAGATACAAAATAAAGTTGGCGTCACAAGCACCTGAAAGCGCAGTTGGCTCCTATTTATCTTGCTTTATGACAATCCATGTATTTCTGTGCTCCGTATCATATGAAACAGAAGATGAACATTACAACCAAAGTCAACAACGCTTCGGTATTTTGTTGCATTCAATGAACCAGTCAGTAGAATGAAACCCCTCCAAGCTGACACTGTGTCTCATTGTGTCCCTCTCTCCCTTCTCTTCCTGTTTGTTCTTTCCTTTGCTTGTTGCATCTATTTGTGGCCACACTGACTCAATGTCAGTATGTTGCCTATATTGTGCTTTACAAAAATAGAGGTCATGATAGAGCAAGGTGACAGACGATATGAACCGACAATGAAAGATTGGGACAATAGATGGATACAATAAGCAAAGGAATGAATAAACAGGAAAGGAAGACAGAGGGAATAGAAGGAAGCAACACGAATACAAGGTTGGGTTCTTCCTTAACCCCACAATCCTCACTCCCTGTTTGACACACTGCACCCGTTTGAGTATTGATAGATGGGAAGATGCAAAGCGTTTGTTCCCGCAAAACCCAGTTACTCCCCAAGTCACCTCAATACGACAAAGGGATAATAACTTGCGCATGAGTCAGTACTGCACTTACAAAAGTTCTTTAACAAGGAAGTTCTGTAATCACAAAATACAATTGTGAAGCTGCTCAAATTGGAGTGTGGTTACTTTCCCATGGGTGGACAACAAACACAACTCTGCCACATCCACCATCATGACTAAGGGGAACTTGAGCTCCATGAAGCCACATCATGATTTGTATTCATATTTAAGTTGTTGTTTTTGTTGGGTTTTTTTTTTTTTGTCCACAATTCCTCATACTGTAAAATAAGTAAATAATTTCAGGCCCATCAGAATGGCTTTTAAAGAAGTCTAAAAGCATAATTAAACCAAAACCAAAACGATTAATAATTGTTCATGAAAGCACTTACTAGGAAAAGGTCTTCATGGAGTGATAGAGGTTCAAGTGTGATAATGTTCCGCAGTTCTCCCTTGGAGGCTTACAGCCGAGACTCCCGGACATTAATGCACGTGTGGGAAAGAAATGGCGGTAAAGGACGGAGGCACACGGGTTGTACTCGACCCACAACAGATACACAGACACAAGCAAATTAAATTAAATTAAATGGATAATTTAATGACAGTAATCAAATATGTACAATGACAATACTTCAGATTATAATAATGAAAGAAAAACGTGAGGTGAACTAAATAGAAATCTAATTGAGGCACCTCCATGCAGACTTAAGGACAGACAAGAGAACAGAGTAATAAAATAAAAATCCCTCCTTTATCCTGGCACTTAGCTGTGTGCCAAGGGATGGGCTCCTCAAGCTTGAAGGTCACCAAAACCACTTTGTCACTGCGTGGGAAAAAAATGCACTCAAAATGGTGCCCAGTCGCTCGATGAGCAGGCAGGAAGACGTATAGGAGGTAATCGAGACGGAACTCGATGTCAGGGCTCAGTCTGTCACGAGGCTGCCTCGTCGATCGGGTTGGCCGACGCAGCTGCTCTCTTCGGTGATATATACATGAGGCTTCGAGGTCGGTCTCTCACGATCAGCCAAGAGTCGATGGCTAGCGTCTTGCTCCACCACGCAGGCCAATTCACCACAGCATGAATACGACAATCATGCAGTAGTACCAGTCAGCCATGCGTCTAAGGAAAGTCAGCCGTAATGTCCTGCACTTTCAACCGCCGATCCTGCCTCTCTCGCTTCTGTCCCACTTTGAACCTTCATCTCCGACCGTGTCTCTCTTCTCATCCCTATCTGAGCTGCTGCCTCCTCGCTCAAACCTCTCCCGCACCCAGTCTGCTCAGAACGATGGCCCACACGACGAGACGATCTCCAAGTCTCCGTGACCAGGCCACGAGACGCAATCTTCTTCTCTCCTCAGAAACGCACACACTTCACAGCTCAGCCGAACAGTCAACAGCTCGCGCCTTGCCCAGCACGCAGCAAATTCACACAGCACAAGCACGAGAATTGCGCAGCCTTCCTCATGCCGAGAGGAGAGCAAAGCGAGATCATCCGTGCTGCCACATTCATCCCTCGATTACCGATTCAACCCTCACTCCGCACTCGTGCGTTCCTTTCTCGCTATGAGCTCCTTCCCCCCGTCCTATCTGATCGCCTGCCAACTCCCCGCTCTTCCTCCTCACAAACATCACGCCTATCAATCATCACCCTCGAGGGCGTGACTTCGCCCGCTGTCACCCTTAGAGGCGGGGCTTCTTGCCCACTTGGTCATGTTATAAAAACGCAATTCTTCCATTGCTCATTTGTAATACAAAAAAAAAAAAACATAGGGAAAAGTCACAGGTGGGCAATTACATTCTGAGGGAACTTATCCTTAATCCCTATCTAATTAACACTGCACCCCCTCCCCCCCCCCCCCATGGTAACAAGTAACACTAAAGCTCAGTCTCCCTACTGAACTTGCATCAAGATGTCTCCTACACGACCACAGGCCAAGCAACTCTATACGATGCTATCTTTCCTCTGAAAATCTTCCATCTACCCCACAAACAGCAATATTATAAACTAGAATAGCACTCACGAGCACAAAGATCTGAACAGTTTACGTTTTGTACCCCACTGATAAGTCGGATCTTGGCTCGGACCTGTACCAAAATCTAATCCCCTTGTTCTTATCACACACTCAAACTGTCCACCAAATGTTTCCGAATTCATCCACAACGTTATAAGATATCGTGCTATATATATATATATATAGTTTGTAGTCCCATCTCTCAATGGTGAAGAATGTCTTAAAAAAATTTATCAGATCCGGAATTTCACCAAAATCTAATCAATTTGTCCTTGGCACACACCCACACCCAACGTGCCCACCAAGCGATCTTTTTTTTTTTTTTTTTAACCAAGTCGAGGGTTGTGTAAGAGCTAATACACAGAAACATATAACGAGGCAGGAGACAAGAGGGGCAGGAGAGGAAAACACAAAATAGTGGGGAGCAAAGACAATAGGATTTCTGTGGAAGGGAGAGGGATGGGGCAGGGCACATGGGGTAAATACGATGGTACTACAGGGGCTTTCAGGATGAAAACAGGGAAATTTAAGGAGCTGGGTTTGGGGTTGATTAACGGGGGTAGCAAAGATCAAGATTTTGGATGGGGGGAGATATGAAATTGTGTTTAATAGCTGTTTGAAGACCTGTAGGGAGGAGTGCTTAGGATTGAAGAGAGTGTGGGAGTTTGTTCCAGAGGCCGGAAAAAAGAGGAATGAAAGAGTGAAGGAGAGCAGTGATTCTTGATTTTGAAAGTTTCACCAGAACGGGGTTTTTGGCAGACCTTGAGCACCTGAAGGAAATATATGGGTGACAGATCACAGACAGGGTGGGGGCGGGGGGCAAGGCCGGAGAGGAGACGGGAAAAGACAAAGACCACCGACCTGCCTCCGATGAGAGAGTGAGAGATCCAAAGACTCAGCTTCATCGCAGGAGATACCAATGATCCTAAAAGCCTTGGTTTCCACAGCATGATGTCAGGCTAGGTGTAAGGCAGGAGCACCACCCCAAATGGGGGAGCAGTACTCCATCAGACTGCAGATGAAAGCTTTGTAAGTGGTTAGAATCTCAGGTGTTCCAAGGAAGGACTTTGCATGACGTCGAATGCCCAGTCAGCGACTGGCTTTTGGAGGCCACCTTGGAGAAGTGGCTTTCCCAGGAAAGATCGTAGCAGATAGTGAGACCCAAAAGCTTGAATTAAATGGACTTCAAGGGGATTGATGAGAAAGTAGATGGGAGGGGGGGGATTCCAGATGGTGCTTTTGGAGAGACATGGTGAGGGTGTGAGATTTGTCAGGATTGAAAGACATATTCCAAGTTTGTGATTTTAGTTTGTGATTTTATCCAGTTCTGCAGAGAGTGAAGAGGCTGCTGCCTGCCGATCAGAGGAATGAGAGATGGTACGGCAGAGTGTGGAGTCATCATCAAAGAGAAAAAATTGATTATCCAAGGAATCTGAGAGATCATTGATGAAAACCAGAAAAAACACAGGGCCAAGAACACTGCCTTGAGGAACTCCAGCTTGGACAGGAAGAGCAGATGAGAGAATTCCGTTAAGAGCCACACGTTGACTGTGACAGAAGGAAGTCTGCGAGCCATGAGTGGAGAGCGCTTTGGATACCATAAGAAGAGAGTTTCGTGAGCAGGCCAGGATGACAAACCATATCAAAAGCTCATAATATGTCTTGGGAGATGGCTCTGTTCTCATGTTTGGCATTTAGGACCTCCATCCATTGTTGGGAGAGCAGATAGAGCGACCTGGTCTGTAACCAAATTGATGATCGGACATCAAGCCATTGGAGAAGAGGAAGGATTTGATGTCAGAAGTGATGATGAATTCCATAACCTTGTTGATGATTGGGAGCAGGCTGATTGGTCTGTCATTACAGGGATCTGTTTTTGCACCTTTTTTGTGCAGAGCAGCAGATGTTTGCTGATTTGCAAGCAAATGGCAGATGACCTTGAGTAAATGAGAGGGTGAATAGAACAGAGAGGGTGAGCAAGAGCAGCAGAGCAGGTTTTTAGGACACGTGGGCTGATGCCGTCTGGACCGGTTGCAGAATCTGAGGAGAGGTTTGACAGCAAGCTCTCCACCTCATCAGGCGAAAAGGACACTGAGTCCAGGGACAGCTGGGTGCGACTGGGTAAGGTGAGTACCGAAAGCAATGGGTTTGGCACACAACATTTAGAAGCAAACACAGAGTTTAGGCAGTCAGGCTTTTCACATGCAGTGTCAGCTGTGGGGCCATTTGAGGTAAGGGAAGGGATGGAGGGAAACATACACCAGAAATGGACTTCATATAACAAGATGCCACCAGGATTTGGAGGAGGGAGACAGGTTTGAGAGTTGACTTGGAATGAGAGTTGACTTGGGTTGACTTTCAGTAAGATTTGCCTTCCATGAAGCTAAGTCAAGTTGTTTCGGGACAACTGCCTCACCACAAGCTTCAGGTGTACCATGGGCAGGAGGAAGGGCAGGACAACTGAAGACGAGATGGGATAAATCTGTGTATGAGAGGGAGGAAATTTCATTGAAAGAATTCCCAGGATGAGTTGATGTCGGTGAGAGTAGAAATGGAAGACAAGTCTAAAAGTTTGATGGCAACTTAAAGACCCTGCCAGTCAGCCTGAGTGAAGTGTCAGACTCATCAGCGCTGAGGTGGTTCTCTAATAACAGTCAGAGATGATCAATTTAACAATCATATGGTCAGATGAACAGATTGGAGCAGAAAAAGAACAGCAGATATTCTCTGGGAAATTGGTCAAAATCAAATCCAGAAGAGATGGAGTCCCGTTGGCTGAGATCTGGGTTGGGAAGTTGACAGATTCTGTCAGTCCCAATGAGTCACAGAAGTCCTTTGCTGAAGTCCCATGGCAGGTGAGAGAGGTACACACACCCAGCCAACTGGCGTGATGACAACTGAAGTCACCACGTATGAGGAAGAGAGAGTTCGGATGAGAAGATAGAAGTTGGTCCATGTTTTCGAAGAGTGAGATATAAATGGAGTCATCACTGTTTGGTGTACGGTACAAGACAGATAAACAATATGTGGGAGCGGAGGGAAGCCGTAACCAGAGATATTCATGGGGGTGTGGAAGAGTGAGGAATAGAGTTTTTGATAAAGAGAGCAAATCCGTCACCAAGACGAGGCTCAGGTCTATCATACCGGAGGAGGGAGTAACCAGGGAGAGATAGTTGGGAGTCAGAGACGTCTTGAGGGAGGAAAGTTTCTGTTAGGCAGATTAAGTCTGGTTTGTCAGTGACATCCTGTATGGAAAGATCAGTGAGGTTAGAGCGAAGCCCCCAGATGTTTGAGGTCTACAATGTTAAGGAAGAGGGAGGGGAGGGGGAGGTAGCGAGAGTTGTTAACAGTTGATGACAGTTTGTAGAAGAGCTAGGGGAGAGGGTTGGATGGGAAGGAGAACAAAGAGCAAGTGTTGTCCAAATCCATCCATGACTTTTTGAGATATCCTGTTCACAGACAGACAGATAGATAAGGGTGAAAATGTAACCTTCGTCCATCCTTGGTGGTGGAGGCAATAATGAGCATCGGTGATAAAACATTACTACTTGGTACTTTTTGAGTTGGTGGGGAGAGGTTGGTGGTGGTGGTGGTGGTGGTGGTGGTGAAGGAGAGGTTGATGGATGGTGGTTCTGGTTGATCTGTTCTGCCTTTTCACAGATCTGAAAGGAGATCACAATACCAACTAGAAGGGCACATACCTCTGCCAAGCAATGCCTGATCCATGAGAACATATGGGGCCCAATACATTTTTGAAATATCACGCTATACAGTACTATATCGGTTTTGGCCCTTTCTCTCAATGGTGAAGAATCACTTTAAAAAAATCTATTAGTCGGATCCGATTCCGGATCTTCACCAAAATCTAATCAATTAGTCTTTGTCACACACCCAACCTGTCCACAAAATATGATCCGGATCCGTCCACAACTTTTTGAGATATCCTGCACTCAGACAAACAGACAAACAAACAAACAAACAAAAAAGACAGTCAAACAGACAGAAAGGGGTGAAAACATAACCTCCTTCACCTTTAGTGGCAGAGATAACAATGAGGGAAATCCAAAAACAGAAGGCCATTTGGCCCATCATGCGTCTGCCACATCCACAAGGAAACAGTATTAGTGGTGGACATGAGGGAAGAGAGTGCAGAAATAGGAAGTGGAAGGAGAATATATACATATAGATAACAGACAAGACACAGACATCAAAACATGAGTTGTAAAATGTAAATATTAAAATATACATAGTAAATGGATGATACCAATCCTTGACCTCCTCATTATCCGATCAATGTTGCTGTCTGTACCTCTCGATATCATTTCATTCCAAGGATCGATCCAATGCCATGAAACCTGAATTTGGCCGGAGCCTCAACATCTTCACATGAAGGTCATTCCCCAGTAAAGTGTGGGGTGAAAACCTCTTCATCATCTCCTCAATAACTCAGGTTAAAACTCTTCATCTACTCAGTAACGACTCTGTTTAAAACCTCAGCAAATCCTCATTAACAACTTGGTTTTAAACCTCATCATATCCTCATTAACAACTCGGTTTAAAACATCATCATATCCTCATATACACCTCGGTTTTAAACCTCATCATATCCTCATTAACAACCCGGTTTTAAACCTCATCATATCCTCATCAACAACTTGGTTTAAAATATCGTCAGTAACAACTCGGTTTAAAACCTCATCATATCCTCATTAAAAACTCAGGTTAAAACTCTTCATATCCTCAGTAACAACTCGGTTTTAAACCTCATCGTATCCTCATTAACAACTCGGTTTTAAACCTCATCATATCCTCAGTAACAACTCGGTTTTAAACCTCATCATATCCTCATTAACAACTCTGTTTAAAACATCATCATATCCTCATTAACAACTCGGTTTAAAACCTCATCATATCCTCATTAACAACTTGGTTTAAAACATCATCATATCCTCATTAACAACTCGGTTTAAAACATCATCATATCCTCAGTAACAACTCGGTTTTAAACATCATCATATCGTCATTAACAACTCGGTTTAAAACATCATCATATCCTCATTAACAACTCGGTTTAAAACATCATCATATCCTCAGTAACAACTCGGTTTTAAACATCATCATATCGTCATTAACAACTCGGTTTAAAACATCATCATATCCTCATTAACAACTCGGTTTAAAACCTCATCATATCCTCAGTAACAACTCTGTTTAAAACATCATCATATCCTCAGTAACAACTCGGTTTTAAACATCATCATATCGTCATTAACAACTTGGTTTAAAACATCATATCCTCAGTAACAACTCTGTTTAAAACATCATAATATCCTGATTAACAACTCGGTTTTAAACCTCATCATATCCTCATTAACAACTCGGTTTTAAACCTCATCAAATCCTCATTAACAACTCGGTTTTAAACCTCATCATATCCTCATTAACAACTCCGTTTAAAACATCATCTTATCCTCATTAACAACCCGGTTTTAAACCTCATCATATCCTCATTAACAACTCGGTTTTAAACCTCATCATATCCTCATTAACAACTCGGTTTTAAACCTCATCATATCCTCATTAACAACTCGGTTTTAAACCTCATCATATCCTCATTAACAACTCGGTTTTAAACCTCATCATATCCTCATGAACAACTCGGTTTTAAACCTCATCATACCCTCATTAACAACGCGGTTTTAAACATCATCATATCCTCATTAACAACTCGGTTTTAAACCTCATCATATCCTCATTAACAACTCGGTTTTAAACCTCATCATATCCTCAGTAACAACCCGGTTTTAAACCTCATCATATCCTCATTAACAACTCGGTTTTAAACATCATCATATCCTCATTAACAACTCGGTTTTAAACCTCATCATATCCTCATTAACAACTCCGTTTAAAACATCATCATATCCTCATTAACAACTCGGTTTTAAACCTCATCATATCCTCATTAACAACTCGGTTTTAAACCTCATCATATCCTCATTAACAACTCCGTTTAAAACATCATCATATCCTCATTAACAACTCGGTTTTAAACCTCATCATATCCTCATTAACAACGCGGTTTTAAACCTCATCATATCCTCATTAACAACTCGGTTTTAAACCTCATCATATCCTCATTAACAACTCTGTTTTAAATATCGTCATTAACAACTCGGTTTTAAACATCATCATATCCTCATTAACAACTCGGTTTAAAACATCATATCCTCATTAACAACTCGGTTTAAAACATCATCATATCCTCATTAACAACTCGGTTTTAAACATCATCATATCCTCATTAACAACTCCGTTTAAAACATCATCTTATCCTCATTAACAACCCGGTTTTAAACCTCATCATATCCTCATTAACAACGCGGTTTTAAACCTTATCATATCCTCAGTAACAACTCGGTTTTAAACATCATATCCTCATTAACAACTCGGTTTAAAACATCATCATATCCTCATTAATAACTCGGTTTTAAACATCATCATATCCTCATTAACAACTCGGTTTTAAACCTCATCATTTCCTCATTAACAACTCGGTTTTAAATCTCATCATATCCTCATTAACAACTCGGTTTAAAACCTCATCATATCCTCATTAACAACTCGGTTTAAAACATCATATCCTCATTAACAACTCGGTTTTAAACATCATCATATCCTCATTAACAACTCGGTTTTAAACAACATCATATCCTCATTAACAACCCGGTTTTAAACCTCATCAACTCGGTTTTAAACATCATCATATCCTCATTAACAACTCGGTTTTAAACATCATCATATCCTCATTAACAACTCGGTTTTAAACCTCATCATCTCCTCATTAACAACTCGGTTTTAAACCTCATCATATCCTCATTAACAACTCGGTTTTAAACATCATCATATCCTCATTAACAACTCGGTTTTAAACATCATCATATCCTCATAAACAACTCGGTTTAAAACATCATCATATCCTCATGATCAACTCGGTTAAAAACATCATCATATCCTCATGATCAACTCGGTTAAAAACATCATCATATCCTCATTAACAACTCGGTTTAAAACATCATCATATCCTCATTAACAACTCGGTTTAAAACATCATCATATCCTCATGATCAACTCGGTTTAAAACATCATCATATCCTCATGATCAACTCGGTTTAAAACATCATCATATCCTCATTAACAACTCGGTTTAAAACATCATCATATCCTCATGATCAACTCGGTTTAAAACATCATCATATCCTCATGATCAACTCGGTTTAAAACATCATATCCTCATTAACAACTCGGTTTTAAACAACATCATATCCTCATTAACAACCCGGTTTTAAACCTCATCAACTCGGTTTTAAACATCATCATATCCTCATTAACAACTCGGTTTTAAACATCATCATATCCTCATTAACAACTCGGTTTTAAACCTCATCATCTCCTCATTAACAACTCGGTTTTAAACCTCATCATATCCTCATTAACAACTCGGTTTTAAACATCATCATATCCTCATAAACAACTCGGTTTAAAACATCATCATATCCTCATGATCAACTCGGTTAAAAACATCATCATATCCTCATGATCAACTCGGTTAAAAACATCATCATATCCTCATTAACAACTCGGTTTAAAACATCATCATATCCTCATGATCAACTCGGTTTAAAACATCATCATATCCTCATGATCAACTCGGTTTAAAACATCATATCCTCATTAACAACCCGGTTTTAAACCTCATCATATCCTCATTATCAACTCGGTTTTAAACACCATCATATCCTCATTAACAACTCGGTTTTAAACCTCATCATATCCTCATTAACAACTCGGTTTTAAACCTCATCATATCCTCATTAACAACTCGGTTTTAAACTTCATCATATCCTCATTAACAACTCGGTTTTAAACATCATCATATCCTCATTAACAACTCGGTTTTAAACCTCATCATATCCTCATTAACAACTCGGTTTTAAACATCATCATATCGTCATTAACAACTTGGTTTAAAACATCATATCCTCATTAACAACTCGGTTTAAAACATCATATCCTCAGTAACAACTCGGTTTAAAACATCATCATATCCTCAGTAACAACTCGGTTTTAAACATCATCATATCGTCATTAACAACTCGGTTTACAACACCATCATATCCTCATTAACAACTCGGTTTTAAACCTCATCATATCCTCATTAACAACTCGGTTTTAAACATCATCATATCCGCATTAACAACCCGGTTTTAAACCTCATCATATCCTCATTAACAACTCGGTTTTAAACCTCATCATATCCTCATTAACAACTCGGTTTTAAACATCATCATCAACAACTTGGTTTAAAACATCATCATATCCTCATGAACAACTCGGTTTAAAACATCATATCCTCAGTAACGACTCGGTTTTAAACATCATCATATCCTCATTAACAACTCGGTTTTAAACATCATATCCTCATTAACAACGGTTTAAAACATCATATCCTCAGTAACAACTCGGTTTTAAACATCATCATATGCTCATTAACAACTCGGTTTAAAACATCATCATATCCTCATGATCAACTCGGTTTAAAACATCATCATATCCTCATTAACAACTCGGTTTAAAACCTCATTATATCCTCATTAACTACTCGGTTTTAAACCTCATCATATCCTCATTAACAACTCGGTTTTAAACCTCATCATATCCTCATTAACAACTCGGTTTAAAACCTCATTATATCCTCATTAACTACTCGGTTTTAAACCTCATCATATCCTCATTAACAACTCGGTTTTAAACCTCATCATATCCTCATTAACAACTCTGTTTAAAACATCATATCCTCATTAACAACTCGGTTTAAAACATCATATCCTCAGAAACAACTCGGTTTTAAACATCATCATATCCTCATTAACAACTCGGTTTTAAACCTCATCATATCCTCATTAACAACTCGGTTTAAAACATCATCATATCCTCATTAACAACTCGGTTTAAAACATCATATCCTCAGAAACAACTCGGTTTTAAACATCATCATATCCTCATTAACAACTCGGTTTTAAACCTCATCATATCCTCATTAACAACTCGGTTTTAAACCTCATCATATCCTCATTAACAACTCGGTTTTAAACATCATCATATCCTCATTAACAACTCGGTTTTAAACATCATATGCTCATTAACAACTCGGTTTTAAACCTCATCATATCCTCATTAACAACTCGGTTTAAAACATCATCATATCCTCATTAACAACTCGGTTTTAAACATCATCATATCCTCATTAACAACTCGGTTTAAAACATCATCATATCCTCATTAACAACTCGGTTTAAACTTTAAAACATCATCATATCCTCATTAACAACTTCGTTAAAAACATCATCATATCCTCATTAACAACTCGGTTTAAAACATCATCATATCCTCATTAACAACTCGGTTTAAAACATCATCATATCCTCATTAACAACTCGGTTTTAAACCTCATCATATCCTCATTAACAACGCGGTTTTAAACCTCATCATATCCTCATTAACAACTCGGTTTTAAACCTCATCATATCCTCATTAACAAATCGGTTTTAAACATCATCATATCGTCATTAACAACTCGGTTTTAAACATCATCATATCCTCATTAACAACTCGGTTTTAAACATCATCATATCCTCATTAACAACTCGGTTTTAAACATCATCATATCCTCATTAACAACTCCGTTTAAAACATCATCATATCCTCATTAACAACTCCGTTTAAAACATCATCATATCCTCATTAACAACTCGGTTTAAAACATCATCATATCCTCATGATCAACTCGGTTTAAAACATCATCATATCCTCATTAACAACCCGGTTTAAAACATCATATCCTCATTAACAACCCGGTTTTAAACCTCATCATATCCTCATTAACAACTCGGTTTTAAACATCATCATATCCTCATTAACAACTCGGTTTTAAACATCATCATATCCTCATTAACAACTCGGTTTTAAACCTCATCATATCCTCATTAACAACTCGGTTTTAAACATCATCATATCCTCATTAACAACTCGGTTTTAAACCTCATCATATCCTCATTAACAACTCGGTTTTAAACCATCATATCCTCCTTAACAACTCGGTTTTAAACATCATCATAACCTCATTAACAACTCGGTTTTAAACATCATCATATCCTCATTAACAACTCGGTTTAAAACATCATCATATCCTCATTAACAACTCGGTTTTAAACATCATCATAACCTCATTAACAACTCGGTTTTAAACATCATCATATCCTCATTAACAACTCGGTTTAAAACATCATCTTATCCTCATTAACAACCCGGTTTTAAACCTCATCATATCCTCATTAACAACCCGGTTTTAAACATCATCATATCCGCATTAACAACCCGGTTTTAAACCTCATCATATCCTCATTAACAACTCGGTTTTAAACCTCATCATATCCTCATTAACAACTCGGTTTTAAACCTCATCATATCCTCATTAACAACTCGGTTTAAAACATCATCAATTCCTCATGATCAACTCGGTTTAAAACATCATCATATCCTCATTAACAACTCGGTTTAAAACATCATATCCTCATTAACAACCCGGTTTTAAACCTCATCATATACTCATTAACAACTCGGTTTTAAACATCATCATATCCTCATTAACAACTCGGTTTTAAACATCATCATAACCTCATTAACAACTCGGTTTAAAACATCATCTTATCCTCAGTAACAACTCGGTTTTAAACATCATCATATCCTCATTAACAACTCGGTTTTAAACATCATCATATCCTCATTAACAACTCGGTTTTAAACATCATCATATCCTCATTAACAATTCGGTTTAAAACATCATATCCTCATTAATAACCCGGTTTTAAACCTCATCATATCCTCATTAACAACTCGGTTTTAAACATCATCATATCCTCATGAACAACTCGGTTTTAAACATCATCATAACCTCATTAACAACTCGGTTTAAAACATCATCTTATCCTCAGTAACAACTCGGTTTTAAACATCATCATATCCTCATTAACAACTCGGTTTTAAACATCATCATATCCTCATTAACAACTCGGTTTTAAACATCATCATATCCTCATTAACAACTCGGTTGAAAACATCATATCCTCAGTCACAACTCGGTTTTAAACATCATCATATCCTCATTAACAACTCGGTTTTAAACCTCATCATATCCTCATTAACAACTCGGTTTTAAACCTCATCATATCCTCATTAACAACTCGGTTTTAAACCTCATCATATCCTCATTAACAACTCGGTTTTAAACCTCATCATAACCTCATTAACAACTCGGTTTTAAACCTCATCATATCCTCATTAACAACTCGGTTTTAAACATCATATGCTCATTAACAACTCGGTTTAAAACATCATCATATCCTCATGATCAACTCGGTTTAAAACATCATCATATCCTCATTAACAACTCGGTTTAAAACATCATCATATCCTCATTCACAACTCGGTTTTAAACCTCATCATATCCTCATTAACAACTCGGTTTTAAACCTCATCATATCCTCATTAACAACTCGGTTTTAAACCTCATCATATCCTCATTAACAACTCGGTTTTAAACCTCATCATATCCTCATTAACAACTCGGTTTTAAACCTCATCAATATCCTCATTAACAACTCGGTTTTAAACCTCATCATATCCTCATTAACAACTCGGTTTTAAACCTCATCATATCCTCATTAACAACTCGGTTTTAAACCTCATCATATCCTCATTAACAACTCGGTTTTAAACCTCATCATATCCTCATTAACAACTCCGTTTAAAACATCATCATAGCCTCATTAACAACGGTTTTAAACCTCATCATATCCTCATTAACAACTCGGTTTTAAACCTCATCATATCCTCATTAACAACTCCGTTTAAAACATCATCATATCCTCATTAACAACTCGGTTTTAAACCTAATCATATCCTCATTAACAACGCGGTTTTAAACCTCATCATATCCTCATTAACAACTCGGTTTTAAACCTCATCATATCCTCATTAACAACTCGGTTTAAAACATCATCATATCCTCATTAACAACTCGGTTTTAAACATCATCATATCCTCATTAACAACTCCGTTTAAAACATCATCATATCCTCATTAACAACTCGGTTTAAAACATCATCATATCCTCATTAACAACTCGGTTTAAAACATCATATCCTCAGTAACAACCCGGTTTTAAACCTCATCATATCCTCATTAACAACTCGGTTTTAAACATCATCATATCCTCATTAACAACTCGGTTTTAAACATCATCATCTCCTCATTAACAACTCGGTTTTAAACCTCATCATATCCTCATTAACAACTCGGTTTTAAACCTCATCATATCCTCATTAACAACTCGGTTTTAAACATCATCATAACCTCATTAACAACTCGGTTTAAAACATCATCTTATCCTCATTAACAACCCGGTTTTAAACCTCATCATATCCTCATTAACAACTCGGTTATAAACATCATCATATCCGCATTAACAACCCGGTTTTAAACCTCATCATATCCTCATTAACAACTCGGTTTTAAACCTCATCATATCCTCATTAACAACTCGGTTTTAAACATCATCATATCCTCATTAACAACTCCGTTTAAAACATCATCATATCCTCATTAACAACTCGGTTTAAAACATCATCATATCCTCATTAACAACTCGGTTTAAAACATCATCATATCCTCATGATCAACTCGGTTTAAAACATCATCATATCCTCATTAACAACTCGGTTTAAAACATCATATCCTCAGTAACAACCCGGTTTTAAACCTCATCATATCCTCATTAACAACTCGGTTTTAAACATCATCATATCCTCATTAACAACTCGGTTTTAAACATCATCATATCCTCATTAACAACTCGGTTTTAAACCTCATCATATCCTCATTAACAACTCGGTTTTAAACCTCATCATATCCTCATTAACAACTCGGTTTTAAACATCATCATAACCTCATTAACAACTCGGTTTAAAACATCATCTTATCCTCATTAACAACCCGGTTTTAAACCTCATCATATCCTCATTAACAACTCGGTTATAAACATCATCATATCCGCATTAACAACCCGGTTTTAAACCTCATCATATCCTCATTAACAACTCAGTTTTAAACATCATCATATCGTCATCAACAACTTGGTTTAAAACATCATCATATCCTCATTAACAACTCGGTTTAAAACATCATATCCTCAGTAACAACTCGGTTTTAAACATCATCATATCCTCATTAACAACTCGGTTTTAAACATCATATCCTCATTAACAACTCGGTTTAAAACATCATATCCTCAGTAACAACTCGGTTTTAAACATCATTATATGCTCATTAACAACTCGGTTTAAAACATCATCATATCCTCATGATCAACTCGGTTTAAAACATCATCATATCCTCATTAACAACTCGGTTTAAAACCTCATCATATCCTCATTAACAACTCGGTTTTAAACCTCATCATATCCTCATTAACAACTCGGTTTTAAACCTCATCATATCCTCATTAATAACTCGGTTTTAAACATCATCATATCCTCATTAACAACTCGGTTTAAAACATCATATCCTCAGTAACAACTCGGTTTTAAACATCATAATATCCTCATTAACAACTCGGTTTTAAACCTCATCATATCCTCATTAACAACTCGGTTTTAAACCTCATCATATCCTCATTAACAACTCGGTTTTAAACCTCATCATATCCTCATTAACAACTCGGTTTTAAACATCATCATATCCTCATTAACAACTCGGTTTTAAACCTCATCATATCCTCATTAACAACTCGGTTTAAACTTTAAAACATCATCATATCCTCATTAACAACTCGGTTTAAACTTTAAAACATCATCATATCCTCATTAACAACTTGGTTAAAAACATCATCATATCCTCATTAACAACTCGGTTTAAAACATCATATCCTCATTAACAACTCGGTTTTAAACCTCATCATATCCTCATTAACAACGCGGTTTTAAACCTCATCATATCCTCATTAACAACTCGGTTTTAAACCTCATCATATCCTCATGAACAAATCGGTTTTAAACATCATCATATCGTCATTAACAACTCGGTTTTAAACATCATCATATCCTCATTAACAACTCGGTTTAAAACATCATCATATCCTCATTAACAACTCGGTTTTAAACATCATCATATCCTCATTAACAACTCGGTTTAAAACATCATATCCTCAGTCACAACTCGGTTTTAAACATCATCATATCCTCATTAACAACTCGGTTTTAAACATCATCATATCCTCATTAACAACTCGGTTTTAAACCTCATCATATCCTCATTAACAACTCGGTTTTAAACATCATATGCTCATTAACAACTCGGTTTAAAACATCATCATATCCTCATTCACAACTCTGTTTTAAACCTCATCATATCCTCATTAACAACTCGGTTTTAAACCTCATCATATCCTCATTAACAACTCGGTTTTAAACCTCATCATATCCTCATTAACAACTCGGTTTTAAACCTCATCATATCCTCATTAACAACTCGGTTTTAAACCTCATCATATCCTCATTAACAACTCGGTTTTAAACCTCATCATATCCTCATTAACAACTCGGTTTTAAACATCATCATATCCTCATTAACAACTCGGTTTAAAACATCATCATATCCTCATTAACAACTCGGTTTAAAACATCATCATATCCTCATTAACAACTCGGTTTAAAACATCACCATATCCTCATTAACAACTCGGTTTAAAACATCATCATTTCCTCATTAACAACTCGGTTTAAAACATCATCATATCCTCATTAACAACTCGGTTTAAAACATCACCATATCCTCATTAACAACTCGGTTTAAAACATCATCATATCCTTATTAACAACTCGGTTTAAAACATCATCATATCCTCATTAACAACTCGGTTTAAAACATCATCATATCCTCATTAACAACTCGGTTTAAAACATCATATCCTCAGTAACAACTCGGTTTAAAACATCATCATATCCTCATGATCAACTCGGTTTAAACATCATCATATCCTCATGATCAACTCGGTTTAAAACATCATCATATCCTCATTAACAACTCGGTTTTAAACCTCATCATATCCTCATTAACAACTCGGTTTAAAACATCATCATATCCTCATTAACAACTCGGTTTTAAACATCATCATATCCTCATTAACAACTCGGTTTTAAACATCATCATATCCTCATTAACAACTCGGTTTAAAACATCATCATATCCTCATTAACAACTCGGTTTAAAACATTATTTCCTCATTAACAACTCGGTTTAAAACATCATCATATCCTCAGTAACAACTCGGTTTTAAACATCATATCCTCATGATCAACTCGGTTTAAAACCTCATCATATCCTCATTAACAACTCGGTTTAAAACCTCATCACATCCTCATTAACAACTCGGTTTAAAACCTCATCACATCCTCATTAACAACTCGGTTTAAAACATCATCATATCCTCATTAACAACTCGGTTTAAAACATCATCATATCCTCATTAACAACTCGGTTTTAAACCTCATCATATCCTCATTAACAACTCGGTTTACAACATCATCATATCGTCATTAACAACTCGGTTTAAAACATCATCATATCGTCATTGACAACTCGGTTTAAAACATCATCATATCCTCATTAACAACTCGGTTTAAAACATCATCATATCCTCATTAACAACTCGGTTTAAAACATCATCATATCCTCATTAACAACTCGGTTTAAAACATTATTTCCTCATTAACAACTCGGTTTAAAACATCATCATATCCTCAGTAACAACTCGGTTTTAAACATCATCATATCCTCATGATCAACTCGGTTTAAAACCTCATCACATCCTCATTAACAACTCGGTTTAAAACCTCATCACATCCTCATTAACAACTCTGTTTAAAACCTCATCATATCCTCATTAACAACTCGGTTTAAAACCTCATCACATCCTCATTAACAACTCGGTTTAAAACATCATCATATAGTCAGTAACAACTCGGTTTAAAACATCATCATCATATCCTCATTAACAACTCGGTTTAAAACATCATCATATCCTCATTAACAACTCGGTTTTAAACCTCATCATATCCTCATTAACAACTCGGTTTACAACATCATCATATCGTCATTAACAACTCGGTTTAAAACATCATCATATCCTTATTAACAACTCGGTTTAAAACATCATCATATCGTCATTGACAACTCGGTTTAAAACATCATCATATCCTCATTAACAACTCGGTTTAAAACATCATCATATCCTCATTAACAACTCGGTTTAAAACATCATCATATCCTCATTAACAACTCGGTTTAAAACATTATTTCCTCATTAACAACTCGGTTTAAAACATCATCATAAACTCAGTAACAACTCGGTTTTAAACATCATCATATCCTCATGATCAACTCGGTTTAAAACCTCATCATATCCTCATTAACAACTCGGTTTAAAACCTCATCACATCCTCATTAACAACTCGGTTTAAAACCTCATCACATCCTCATTAACAACTCTGTTTAAAACCTCATCATATCCTCATTAACAACTCGGTTTAAAACCTCATCACATCCTCATTAACAACTCGGTTTAAAACATCATCATATAGTCAGTAACAACTCGGTTTAAAACATCATCATATCCTCATTAACAACTCGGTTTAAAACATCATCATATCCTCATTAACAACTCGGTTTTAAACCTCATCATATCCTCATTAACAACTCGGTTTACAACATCATCATATCCTTATTAACAACTCGGTTTAAAACATCATCATATCGTCATTGACAACTCGGTTTAAAACATCATCATATCCTCATTAACAACTCGGTTTAAAACATCATCATATCCTCATTAACAACTCGGTTTAAAACATCATCATATCCTTATTAACAACTCGGTTTAAAACATCATCATATAGTCATTAACAACTCGGTTTAAAACATCATCATTAACAACTCGGTTTAAAACATCATCATATCGTCATTCACAACTCGGTTTAAAACATCATCATATCCTCATTAACAACTCGGTTTAAACTTTAAAACATCATCATATCCTCATTAACAACTCGGTTTAAAACATCATCATATGCTCATTAACAACTTGGTTTAAAACATCATCATATCCTCATTAACAACTCGGTTTAAAACATCATATCCTCATTAACAACTCGGTTTAAAACATCATCATATCCTCATTAACAACTCGGTTTAAACTTTAAAACATCATCATATCCTCATTAACAACTCGGTTTAAAACATCATCATATCCTCATTAACAACCCGGTTTTAAACCTCATCATATCCTCATTAACAACTCGGTTTTAAACCTCATCATATCCTCATTAACAACTCGGTTTAAAACATCATCATATCGTCATTAACAACTCGGTTTAAAACCTCATCATATCCTTATTAACAACTCGGTTTAAAACATCATCATATCCTTATTAACAACTCGGTTTAAAACATCATCATATCCTCATTAACAACTCGGTTTAAAACATCTTCATATCCTCATTAACAACTCGGTTTAAAACATCATCATATCCTCATTAACAACTCCGTTTAAAACATCATCATATCCTCATTAACAACTCGGTTTAAAACATCATCATATCCTTATTAACAACTCGGTTTAAAACATCATATCGCCATTAACAACTCAGTTTAAAACATAATCATATCCTCATTAACAACTCGGTTTAAAACATCATCATATCGTCATTAACAACTCGGTTTAAAACATCATCATATCCTCATTAACAACTCGGTTTAAAACATCATCATATCCTCATTAACAACTCGGTTTAAAACATCATCATATCGTCATTAACAACTCGGTTTAAAACCTCATCATATCCTCATTAACAACTCGGTTTAAAACATCATCATATCCTCATTAACAACTCGGTTTGAAACATCATCATATCCTCATTAACACTCGGTTTTAAACCTCATCAACAAATCGGTTTAAAACCTCATCATATCCTCATTAACAACTCGGTTTAAAACATCATCATATCCTCATTAACAACTCCGTTTAAAACATCATCATATCCTCATTAACAACTCGGTTTAAAACATCATCATATCCTCATTAACAACTCGGTTTAAAACATCATCATATCCTCATTAACAACTCGGTTTAAAACATCATACCCTCATTAAATCGGTTCTAAACCTCATCATATTCTCATTAACTCGGTTTAAAACCTCATCATAATCCCATTAACAACTCGGTTTAAAACCTCATCATATCCTCATTAACAACTCGGTTTAAAACCTCATCTCCTCAGTAACATCTCTGTTTAAAACCTCATCATCTCTCAGTAATGACTCAGTAGATAACCTCATTTCCTCAGTCATGATTCGGTTTAACACCTCATCATCTCCTCAATAAAAAAGATCATCATTTCCTCAGTAATGACTCGGTTTAAAACCTCATCATCCCCTCAGTTACAACTCTGTTTAAAACCTCATCATCCCCTCCGTAATGACTCTGTTTAAAACATCATCATATCCTCAGTAACGACTCGGTTTAAAACATCATATCCTCATTAACTCGGTTCTAAACCTCATCATATTCTCATTAACAACTCGGTTTAAAACCTCATCATAATCCCATTAACAACTCGGTTTAAAACCTCATCATATCCTCATTAACAACTCGGTTTAAAACCTCATCTCCTCAGTAACATCTCTGTTTAAAACCTCATCATCTCTCAGTAATGACTCAGTAGATAACCTCATTTCCTCAGTCATGACTCGGTTTAACACCTCATCATCTCCTCAATAAAAAAGATCATCATTTCCTCAGTAATGACTCGGTTTAAAACCTCATCATCCCCTCAGTTACAACTCTGTTTAAAACCTCATCATCCCCTCCGTAATGACTCGGTTTAAAACATCATCATACCCTCAGTAACGACTCGGTTTAAAACCTCATCATATCCTCAATATAAAACCTCATCTCCTCAGTATAAAAGATCATTATCTCCTAAATATAAAACCTCATCATATCCTCAGTTTAAAAGATCATCATCTCCTCAATATAAAACCTCATCATCTCCACAGTATAAAAGATCATCATCTCCTCAATATAAAACCTCATCATCTCCTCAATATAAAACCACATCATCACCTCAGTATAAAAGATCATCACCTCCTCAATATAAAACCTCATCATTTCCTCAGTATAAAAGATCATCATCTCTTCAATATAAAACCTCATCATCTCCTATGTATAAAAGATCATCATCTCCTCAATATAAAACCACATCATCACCTCAGTATAAAAGATCATCACCTCCTCAATATAAAAGATCATCAAATCCCTCAATATAAAACCACATCATCTCCTCAATATAAAACATCATCACAACCTCAATATAAAACCTCATCATATCCTCAATATAAAACCTCATCATCTCCGCAGTATAAAAGATCATCATCTCCTCAATATAAAAGATCATCATCTCCTCAGTATAAAACCTCATCATATCCTCAATATAAAACCTCATCATCTCCGCAGTATAAAAGATCATCATCTCCTCAATATAAAAGATCATCATCTCCTCAATATAAAACCACATCTCCTCAACATAAAACCACATCATCTCCTCAATATAAAACCTCATCATCGCCTCAGTATAAAACTTCATCATATCCTCAATATAAAACCTCATCATCTCCGCAGTATAAAAGATCATCATCTCCTCAATATAAAAGATCATCATCTCCTCAGTATAAAACCTCATCATATCCTCAATATAAAACCTCATCATCTCCGCAGTATAAAAGATCATCATCTCCTCAATATAAAACCTCATCATCTCCGCAGTATAAAAGATCATCATATCCTCAATATAAAACCTCATCATCTCCGCAGTATAAAAGATCATCATCTCCTCAGTATAAAACCTCATCATATCCTCAATATAAAACCTCATCATCTCCGCAGTATAAAAGATCATCATTTCCTCAATATAAAACCTCATCATCTCCGCAGTATAAAAGATCATCATCTCCTCAATATAAAACCTCATCATATCCTCAATATAAAACCACATCATCACCTCAGTATAAAAGATCATCATCTCAATATAAAACCTCATCATCTCCTCAGTATAAAAGATCATCATATCCTCAATATAAAACCACATCATCTCCTCAGTATAAAACCACATCATCTCCTCAGTATAAAAGATCATCATATCCTCAATATAAAACCTCATAATCTCCTCAGTATAAAAGATAATCATACCCGCAATATAAAAGATCATCATCTCCTCAGTATAAAAGATCATCATCTCCTCAGTATAAAAGATCATCATCTCCTCAGTATAAAACCTCATCATATCCTCAATATAAAACCTCATCATCTCCGCAGTATAAAAGATCATCATCTCCTCAATATAAAAGATCATCATCTCCTCAGTATAAAACCTCATCATATCCTCAATATAAAACCTCATCATCGCCGCAGTATAAAAGATCATCATCTCCTCAATATAAAACCTCATCATCTCCGCAGTATAAAAGATCATCATCTCCTCAATATAAAAGATCATCATCTCCTCAATATAAAACCACATCTCCTCAACATAAAACCACATCATCTCCTCAATATAAAACCTCATCATCGCCTCAGTATAAAACTTCATCATATCCTCAATATAAAACCTCATCATCTCCGCAGTATAAAAGATCATCATCTCCTCAATATAAAAGATCATCATCTCCTCAGTATAAAACCTCATCATATCCTCAATATAAAACCTCATCATCTCCGCAGTATAAAAGATCATCATCTCCTCAATATAAAACCTCATCATCTCCGCAGTATAAAAGATCATCATATCCTCAATATAAAACCTCATCATCTCCGCAGTATAAAAGATCATCATCTCCTCAGTATAAAACCTCATCATATCCTCAATATAAAACCTCATCATCTCCGCAGTATAAAAGATCATCATTTCCTCAATATAAAACCTCATCATCTCCGCAGTATAAAAGATCATCATCTCCTCAATATAAAACCTCATCATATCCTCAATATAAAACCTCATCATCTCCGCAGTATAAAAGATCATCATCTCCTCAGTATAAAACCTCATCATCTCCTCAATATAAAACCTTATCATCTCCTCAATATAAAACCACATCATCACCTCAGTATAAAAGATCATCATCTCAATATAAAACCTCATCATCTCCTCAGTATAAAAGATCATCATTTCCTCAATATAAAACCTCATCATCTCCGCAGTATAAAAGATCATCATCTCCTCAATATAAAACCTCATCATATCCTCAATATAAAACCTCATCATCTCCGCAGTATAAAAGATCATCATCTCCTCAGTATAAAACCTCATCATCTCCTCAATATAAAACCTTATCATCTCCTCAATATAAAACCACATCATCACCTCAGTATAAAAGATCATCATCTCAATATAAAACCTCATCATCTCCTCAGTATAAAAGATCATCATCTCCTCAGTATAAAACCTCATCATCTCCTCAGTATAAAACCTCATCATCTCCTCAGTATAAAACCTCATCATCTCCTCAATATAAAACCTCATCATCTCCTCAGTATAAAACCTCATCATCTCCTCAGTATAAAACCTCATCATCTCCTCAGTATAAAAGATCATCATATCCTCAATATAAAACCACATCATCTCCTCAGTATAAAACCACATCATCTCCTCAGTATAAAAGATCATCATATCCTCAATATAAAACCTCATAATCTCCTCAGTATAAAACCTCATCATCTCCTCAGTATAAAAGATCATCATATCCTCAATATAAAACCACATCATCTCCTCAGTATAAAACCACATCATCTCCTCAGTATAAAAGATCATCATATCCTCAATATAAAACCTCATAATCTCCTCAGTATAAAAGATAATCATCTCCTCAGTATAAAACCTCATCATATCCTCAATATAAAACCTCATCATCTCCGCAGTATAAAAGATCATCATCTCCTCAATATAAAAGATCATCATCTCCTCAATATAAAACCACATCTCCTCAACATAAAACCACATCATCTCCTCAATATAAAACCTCATCATCGCCTCAGTATAAAACTTCATCATATCCTCAATATAAAACCTCATCATCTCCGCAGTATAAAAGATCATCATCTCCTCAATATAAAAGATCATCATCTCCTCAGTATAAAACCTCATCATATCCTCAATATAAAACCTCATCATCTCCGCAGTATAAAAGATCATCATCTCCTCAATATAAAACCTCATCATCTCCGCAGTATAAAAGATCATCATATCCTCAATATAAAACCTCATCATCTCCGCAGTATAAAAGATCATCATCTCCTCAGTATAAAACCTCATCATATCCTCAATATAAAACCTCATCATCTCCGCAGTATAAAAGATCATCATTTCCTCAATATAAAACCTCATCATCTCCGCAGTATAAAAGATCATCATCTCCTCAGTATAAAACCTCATCATATCCTCAATATAAAACCACATCATCACCTCAGTATAAAAGATCATCATCTCAATATAAAACCTCATCATCTCCTCAGTATAAAAGATCATCATATCCTCAATATAAAACCACATCATCTCCTCAGTATAAAACCACATCATCTCCTCAGTATAAAAGATCATCATATCCTCAATATAAAACCTCATAATCTCCTCAGTATAAAAGATAATCATACCCGCAATATAAAAGATCATCATCTCCTCAGTATAAAAGATCATCATCTCCTCAGTATAAAAGATCATCATCTCCTCAGTATAAAACCTCATCATATCCTCAATATAAAACCTCATCATCTCCGCAGTATAAAAGATCATCATCTCCTCAATATAAAAGATCATCATCTCCGCAGTATAAAAGATCATCATCTCCTCAATATAAAACCTCATCATATCCTCAATATAAAACCTCATCATCTCCGCAGTATAAAAGATCATCATCTCCTCAGTATAAAACCTCATCATCTCCTCAATATAAAACCTTATCATCTCCTCAATATAAAACCACATCATCACCTCAGTATAAAAGATCATCATCTCAATATAAAACCTCATCATCTCCTCAGTATAAAAGATCATCATTTCCTCAATATAAAACCTCATCATCTCCGCAGTATAAAAGATCATCATCTCCTCAATATAAAACCTCATCATATCCTCAATATAAAACCTCATCATCTCCGCAGTATAAAAGATCATCATCTCCTCAGTATAAAACCTCATCATCTCCTCAATATAAAACCTTATCATCTCCTCAATATAAAACCACATCATCACCTCAGTATAAAAGATCATCATCTCAATATAAAACCTCATCATCTCCTCAGTATAAAAGATCATCATCTCCTCAGTATAAAACCTCATCATCTCCTCAGTATAAAACCTCATCATCTCCTCAGTATAAAACCTCATCATCTCCTCAATATAAAACCTCATCATCTCCTCAGTATAAAACCTCATCATCTCCTCAGTATAAAACCTCATCATCTCCTCAGTATAAAAGATCATCATATCCTCAATATAAAACCACATCATCTCCTCAGTATAAAACCACATCATCTCCTCAGTATAAAAGATCATCATATCCTCAATATAAAACCTCATAATCTCCTCAGTATAAAACCTCATCATCTCCTCAGTATAAAAGATCATCATATCCTCAATATAAAACCACATCATCTCCTCAGTATAAAAGATCATCATCTCCTCAGTATAAAAGATCATCATATCCTCAATATAAAACCTCATAATCTCCTCAGTATAAAAGATAATCATACCCGCAATATAAAAGATCATCATCTCCTCAGTATAAAAGATCATCATCTCCTCAGTATAAAAGATCATCATCTCCTCAGTATAAAACCTCATCATATCCTCAATATAAAACCTCATCATCTCCTCAGTATAAAACCTCATCATCTCCTCAGTATAAAACCTCATCATCTCCTCAGTATAAAACCTCATCATCTCCTCAGTATAAAACCTCATCATCTCCTCAATATAAAACCTCACCATCTCCTCAATATAAAACCTCATCATCTCCTCAATATAAAACCTCATCATCTCCTCAGTATAAAACCTCATCTCCTCAGTATAAAACCTCATCATCTCCTCAGTATAAAACCTCATCTCCTCCTCAGTATAAAACCTCATCTCCTCAGTATAAAACCTCATCATCTCCTCAATATAAAACCTCATCATCTCCTCAGTATAAAACCTCATCATCTCCTCAGTATAAAACCTCATCATCTCCTCAGTATAAAACCTCATCATCTCCTCAGTATAAAACCTCACCATCTCCTCAGTATAAAACCTCATCTCCTCCTCAGTATAAAACCTCATCATCTCCTCAGTATAAAAGATCATCATCTCCTCAGTATAAAACCTCATCATCTCCTCAGTATAAAAGATCATCATCTCCTCAGTATAAAACCTCACCATCTCCTCAGTATAAAACCTCATCATCTCCTCAATATAAAACCTCATCATCTCCTCAGTATAAAACCTCATCATCTCCTCAGTATAAAACCTCATCATCTCCTCAGTATAAAAGATCATCATATCCTCAATATAAAACCACATCATCTCCTCAGTATAAAACCACATCATCTCCTCAGTATAAAAGATCATCATATCCTCAATATAAAACCTCATAATCTCCTCAGTATAAAACCTCATCATCTCCTCAGTATAAAAGATCATCATATCCTCAATATAAAACCACATCATCTCCTCAGTATAAAAGATCATCATCTCCTCAGTATAAAAGATCATCATATCCTCAATATAAAACCTCATAATCTCCTCAGTATAAAAGATAATCATACCCGCAATATAAAAGATCATCATCTCCTCAGTATAAAAGATCATCATCTCCTCAGTATAAAAGATCATCATCTCCTCAGTATAAAACCTCATCATATCCTCAATATAAAACCTCATCATCTCCTCAGTATAAAACCTCATCATCTCCTCAGTATAAAACCTCATCATCTCCTCAGTATAAAACCTCATCATCTCCTCAGTATAAAACCTCATCATCTCCTCAATATAAAACCTCACCATCTCCTCAATATAAAACCTCATCATCTCCTCAATATAAAACCTCATCATCTCCTCAGTATAAAACCTCATCTCCTCAGTATAAAACCTCATCATCTCCTCAGTATAAAACCTCATCTCCTCCTCAGTATAAAACCTCATCTCCTCAGTATAAAACCTCATCATCTCCTCAATATAAAACCTCATCATCTCCTCAGTATAAAACCTCATCATCTCCTCAGTATAAAACCTCATCATCTCCTCAGTATAAAACCTCATCATCTCCTCAGTATAAAACCTCACCATCTCCTCAGTATAAAACCTCATCTCCTCCTCAGTATAAAACCTCATCATCTCCTCAGTATAAAAGATCATCATCTCCTCAGTATAAAACCTCATCATCTCCTCAGTATAAAAGATCATCATCTCCTCAGTATAAAACCTCACCATCTCCTCAGTATAAAACCTCATCATCTCCTCAGTATAAAACCTCATCATCTCCTCAGTATAAAAGATCATCATCTCCTCAGTATAAAACCTCATCATCTCCTCAGTATAAAAGATCATCATCTCCTCAGTATAAAACCTCATCATCACCTCAGTATAAAAGATCATCATCTCCCCTCCGAACTCTTTCATTTGCTGCTGTCGCTCTGCTTCCTGGTCCTGTCACCACGTCCTGGAAAATAATTACTTTCCTGCATCTAAATGAATCAATACGGTTCGTTATGTTAAACAGTTTGATGAAATCTCATTAAATGTAAACAACCAGGACCTCCTCACCCGCTCCGATGAGCTTCGTCCCTCTCAGCCTGAACCATGAACCCAAACACACACAGAGCTTCTCTCAGCACGAACGCACTTTTACCTCTTACAGAAATTTAATAACCGGAACGACCAGTTTGGACACATCTCACCATTGGTTTCGTCAAAAACAATCTTTAAATTCCATTCATTCCCGAACCTCCACCCGCCCGCCACAAAACCCTCCCAACGTACCTGTGGTACCGAAGTCAGCAGCGAATCTCGTGTTTCGGACTAAACGTCACCGTTTAAAAAGGTCACTGTTTAAAAAGGTCACTGTTTAAAAAGGTCACCGTTTAAAAAGGTCGTCGAGGCCAGGATGTCAGGACACCAACATTTGGATTTTAAATCGAACCGCACGACGTCAATATACACCATGGCGCCAATTCCGCTCCGCGGCGTCGACCAAGTCACGTGATGGAAACATCAGACGGCATGTTAATCACACATGACGTCACAGCACGTCACACGTTACGTCACGTCACGTCACGGATCGTCGCGGATCGTCGCGGTTCGTCGCGGATCGTCGCGGATCGTCGCGGTTCGTCGCGGATCGTCGCGGATCGTCGCGGATCGTCGCGGATCGTCGGCAGTAACCTGTAGTTAATCCCGGTGTGCTCATCAAGGTTGAGTACAAGTTAACTCTTTTAACTTGTTCAGCTCCTCCATCGAGGACTGCTGCTCACGAACCAACCTTCGGCTCCACCAATAATAACAATATAATCGGTCGAGTCGACTTTGAAACACACGGACATTGTTCACATCGACCATTCCCTTTGTGTGACTGTTCCGATCATCAGAAGAATCCTCAAACTGAAAGTGATATTTACTACAAGTCGACAATGGAACGGCTGTTGGACACAGATTCCAAGGATGTCCTTCACTGGTCAGATTACTCCCAGGTACAAGAAGTGATCACATGGAACTCAGACATGTCCACCTCATGTGTTGAACACAATGATCACGTGACCCCTGCCTTGATGGATATATATATATATATATATATATATATATATATATATATATATATATATATATATATATATATATATATATGTATATATATATATATATATATATATATATATATATATATATATATATATATATATATATATATATATATATATATATATATATATATATATATATATATATATATATATATATATATATATGTATATATCTAGAGTGGGTGAAGATGAAGGATTTCGAGTTTTTCTTCATTCCACACAACACGAAGTTCACTATTAATCCGCCTTGTTGCTCGTCTCTGCACACACACTCACACTACCATCTCCGATCGTCTCGAACCTCGACTGCCAGAGTCGTGTCGTGTACTTTAATATATCGGTGTCGACTTCTTGGTACTTTTATATCATTAACTTTGTCCCATTTACTCGTCCAACCAATGGCAGTAGTGGAGGCGTGGTTTAATCTGGTTTCCAACCAATCATTTTGCCCCACACTACTATCGGGCTCTTGGACCTCCCCCTCGAGGGACGAGGGGTGAGGACTGAGGAAGGCTATAACGTGAGTGGGAGGATGCTTGTCTGCCTGGCAGATCAACATTTACACCATCATGGAAATGACTCATGGACTTGAGTTCCACTGGAGTTAAACTAAAGTTCACTGGAATTAAACTAAAGTTCACTGGAGTTAAACCAAAGTTCACTGGAGTTAAACCATGTTCGCAGCCCTATCTTCAGTAGGTTTCTGTTCTGTTCAACCGTGAAATTACCATAATTGAACCCTTTTTGGTGAGCAGCTTGATCCTGCAGGCACTGATCATTTATGACACCCGGGTCACCGGGTCGATCATATTCTTTTGTGGACATGACACCGAATTGGCGCACCGGTGATGAGCCATTTCTCCATTCTTATTACCCTCACCAGAGGAGAGGGTATTGCATTTGGGTGCGTTTGTCACTTGTGAAAATTCAAAGGAGTTCATCATAAGCAAGAAGCCGATTAGTTTTGAGGTCAAAAGGTCACCATAGGACGAAGGTCAACAAACATGCCGTTTTTCTAAAATCCTCAATTTTCATCCGATTGATGAGAAATTTGAACAGGATTTGCATAGCAGGTCGCTGAATTCAACCACCAATTATTTTTAAGGTCAAATTTGTTTTATGGATTTCGCAAAGTTGTTTGTTTGTCCACACAGATCTTTAGTGTTCTTCTTCGCGACCGCTTGTCAGATCGATGCGATTTTCAACATAGGAATGGCTACTCATGTGGAATCTTTTCATGATAATTATGACGTCAGAGGTCCCGTGGTGTAGCAGCCATGTTGGAAAAAAGGGAAAAAATTTGGACCTCGATTTCCAAAACCACACGAAGGAAAAAATTGAAACTTGGCACATGGAAGCGGACTTGAGGACATGGAGACGGCGCTACACGATACACATTTACATCAAGTCGTCCACATGCAGAACAAGTGTAATTTTTTTATGATGTCATAAGTGCCTTCGTTATGACATCATGATTGCATAACAAAGGCACCAATCGCTAATGTAGAACGCTACATCGAATCAAGACGAAATTTTTTGAGGGTCATCTAGGGCTAAATTAGTACACATAAAAAAAAAAACCGATGACATCATCAGTCACGTGGTTCAGCAGCCATTTCTTATATACCTACAAAAATCTTCACTGAAACGGCTGAACAGCGAGGTGAAACTTTGCAGGTGTGACCGCCTGTCCTTGAAGAACAAAACATTCACACCAATGACATCATAGATCGCATGGATTGGCAGCCAATTTGGATTTACCATAAAACCTATAAAAAAAAAATCTTCTTCTCCAGAATGGCTGGACAGATTGGAGGGAAGCATCACATAAATGTTCCCCAAGCCTTCGGGATACCAGGGTGTTCACGAATAACTTAAAGGTCACATGATCTGGCAGCCATATTGGATTGAGCAGAAAAATCTTAAGAAAAAAAAATTCCCCTTTAACTGTTTCATCGATCAAAGTGAAATTTCACAATCATGATCGACCAGTGATGGGGTCCGGCCCGCTAAGCCGGTTACTTTGAGAGGCTGTACCAGGCTGATGCACCAGCTGTTGAGTTGGATGTCAAGGGTGTTACTATCCCTATTGCTGACCCTCCAGTCAACTGTGGTCCAACTTCATTTGTGGAAACACAGGCTCCGGTGAACCAGTTGAAATGGGGTAAAGCTCCTGGGATCTGTGGCATCCATGTTGAACTTCAAGGCTGGTGGAAATGCTGGATTTGTGGCGTTGCATGCAGTTCTGTGCTCTGCCTTGAACACAGGCATCATCCCATCACTGGAAGAGGGGCCTTATTGTTCCTCTCTGGAAAGGGAAGGGTGATCGTCAGGACTACAACAACTACCGAGGGGTGACGCTGCTCTCAGTGCCGGGCAAGGTCTTTGCTCGGATAATTCCTGATAGGGTTCATCACCATCTGCTTGAGCACCAGTGCCCAGAGCAGTCAGGCTTTACACCAAGGAGGTCAATGATTGACCGTATCCTTGCTCTTCAGGTCCTCACCGAACGTAAATGAGAGTTTTCGCAGGTGCTGCTTGCAGCCTTCGTTGATCTCTGTAAAGCGTTCCATTCAGTGAATCGGGATGCCCTCTGGAGGAGTCTTAGTCTTTGTGGGGTGCCACCAAAACTGATCGATCTGATGTCTGAACTCTACTCTGGTACTGAGAGTGCTGTGAGTTGTGGTGGTACCATCTCCAACTTATTTCCAGTTGTTACTAGAGTTCTTCAAGGGTGTGTTCTGGCCCCCGCACTTTTCAGCACTTGTATGGACTGCATTATGGGGTGGATGTCAGAGAGATCAAGCTGCGTTGCATCAAGATCTCTGACCTTGATTTCGCAGATGATGCAGTTATCTTTGTGGAGACTCTGGATATCTGTTTTGGGAGCCCTCGAGGTGCTGAATGAGGAGTCAGAAACTGCTGCGATTATAGATTTCCTTGGTCAGACATAAGATCCAGGCTTTCAATGACATCTTGGATGCTGCTATCTTGTCTGCACCTGTTTGTGGTGAGGATGTTGAGGTCACAGAGAGATTCACTTACCTTGGCAGTGATACTCATGTCATTGATGGCTGTGAGCCAGAGGTCAATAGACATCTGGGTCAGGCCTGGGGAGTCATGGATTCAATGGATAATGGGGTGTGGCACTGTTGGTACCTGTGCAGGACGACGAAAGTCCAAGTCTTCAGGTCCTTGGTGCTTCCAGATGTGACTTGGACTCTGACCATGGATCTGAGAAGGAGACAATTACTTTGGTACCAGGTCTCTTTGAAGAATCCTTGGCTATCGCTGGTTGGACTTTGTGTCAAACGAGCGGTTGCTGAGAGAGACTCGAAGGAGATTTGTTACCTGCATAGTCCGTGAGCGTCAGCTGCAGCTGTATGGACATGTGGCTCGTTTTCCTGATACTGATCCTGCTCACCCGATTCTCTCGGTGAGGGAGTCTCGTGAGTGGAGGAGGCCAATGGGCCAACCACGTGCCACATGGTTGCAGCAGGTTGATCGGCATCTCAAGCAGATGGGGATGGGCCTGGCATCTGCCTGGGGGATGGCCAGATGGAGGCCCCTGGAGTACCGGCGGAAAGTGGACGCAGCGACACGCTGCTCTGGCGCATGCTCCCATACCTTCCTGTTATAAATTATAATTATAAATTCCTGGCACATTCAGAATGGAGTTACCTGTTCAACAAAAGTGCAAACACATTTGTTGTACATCATGCGGAAGAACTCATTTATAACCCGGCACAAAGAGATACATGCTCGTGCACACACAGAGATACACACACGGAGTTGGATACTTTTGAGACCTGACAGGTGTCTGTTGCACCTACTGAAACCCACCCACATGAGACAATAGCAGCCAACAAAAGCAACTTGCATGTACATACGCACGCACGCACACGACCTGGGAAGCTCCGTTCCATCTTTTGAAACCCACATATTGAGATAACCAACGACACACACAGACCTCGTTTTTTCCTCACAATTACATTTATTTATTGCACAGTGAAATGTAATCGAAATGCACACACAATCAATTGGGGAAGATTCCCCTTTGATTATCCATGCACTTTCAGGACAGTCATCGCATCACTGAGATCGTGATTATAGCGCCCGGTTTATGTCGATGACAAAGTTAAGTTTCTTTAAAGGAAGCGTTTACTTCGGAAATAATAATGTAATAACTGAAGGAACCGGGAACTTTAAACATCTCCAAGAAACGTTTTGAAAAATGGGTCGACCAAAGACCCTCTCCGATAGCTCATCTGTTCAGCAGAGGGTGTCGCCTCGAGTTAAAGCCCGAAGTCTCCGGTTTTGACTGCCTCTTGACAAAAGCATCTTTGCTCGACACGTTTCTCCGAAGCATGCTGTGAAGCTAGGAAGGCGAGAGATGGAAGTGCTGGATTCATACAAATCGATACAAGCGAACACATATTACTCATGTCAGATTTCGTTCAAATAAGTTTAGCGTTTTAACAATGACATGTGGATTAAGGAGAGTTAAATTACCACGTTAAAACAAGTGTGTAGCACAATATAGACCACCTGACCAAGGATAACCTGCTTCTCATGCTCTACCTCTTCTGACATTGTTCACCAGAGGACAGACAATTAAACCACTATTTCAACTCAGACAACAGTCCAATGACAAGAAATTCGATTAGTACAAACATACAAATTATTATTACAGGCCCTATAGGCGATCTTGTTCCAAGCATGCAACACGTTCTTCTGATGCCTACTTATATTTGGGCGGTGTATAAGTAACTCATAGCTCTGTATATGCAAAAAAAAACCCCCAAAAAAACCCAGGTTACATACAAGAAGTAAAAACACACCCACTGCTTGCAATTCAAAACACCTGACTGCACTGGAAAACGTGGGGACAAAAATACTGTACTGTAAATAGTGAGGACTTGTAATACCCTCCCCCACCTGGAGGCGGCGCTACACGATACACATTTCGGCCTAAGTCACATTTGCTCTACGGCGAGGATACGGCGGCCGTACGCCCTCTGAATTGACAGAAACGTGCGGCGGCCGCAGAGTATCTGCGGTGGCCTCAGGGTGGCCCTACGCCGTTTGGCTATATTTTACAGGCCCTAGGGGTCGCCATGGAATTATAACGTGGAGTCGTAACTTTTTTCATTTCTACGTTCGCCGTAGCAATTCGACAAGCCGAAAAAAAAAAACTGGTATCAAAAAAAAGAACCCACTCGTTACCGTCCGTCTGGCCGCACGTTCGCCTTAGGGCCCCCCTGCGGTCCCCCTGCGGGCACCTTGCGTCTGCCTTGAAAATTCTATGGCCGCCGCAGGGACGCCCTAAGGTCACCGTGCGACATCAAATCAAAGACCGTACGGCACCCCCACGTTTTCGGTCTCCACAATTTCTAAATAACCCGTGCGGCTCCCCAAAAAATAAAAACATATGTGACTGCTACATTGTGTGACCGTGGAAATACTTCGGCCACCCTATAATTGCTCGTGGCCGTAGATTATGTAGACCCCACGGCCGCCGTGGCAAATGTGACTTAGGCCTAACATAGATAATTTTACTCCCCACCCCTACACCCCAAAACCACCGGAAAAGATAAAACACTTATGGGGGTCATGCTGGTCGTATGTAGAAAATCTGGATGTAATTGTCCCAGAATTGTAGGAGTAGCACTCCAAACACATAAACAAAGAAACACACAAACACACAAACATACAAACACTGGTCTGTGAATGAGAGTAAGGATTCATATTACTCATAAAATTTGTCAACACGATTGGTGTTATTTTTTCAGCAAATTGTTGGTTTCTTCGCGTTTGTCTCAGTTTTGTCGACCTTTTGCTTTGTGTTATACTGTTCATCGACTTTGTTTTACAATCAATAAAATGTAGGAGTGTTTCTGCCCAAAGTGCTTGGGACCACGGCTTGTTTTCACACCTCTTTTACAACAGAAAACCTCCAAAGTTCATGATGATGTTCCACATTGTAGAAGTACTAGCAGGTACCTGTGGATTATCTCTGCACAATGGAAAACGTGACTTCAAGTCCACCACAACCACCCCCTCACAAACCCCCAAGTCAGTAATCCTCACAAACCCCTCCCAAAACCCAAGTACAAACTCAGCCATCTCTTAATTGTATGAAAGTTTTCTTTGGGCGGTGTATAGCAGACCGCTTCCTCGATCGTTCCAACCAAAACATGCATTACCTCATTCCCTCAGTGATGTAATCAAAACAGACCCTTCTTTCCTCAAAAAGTTACCTCTATTTCATGATAGAAGATGCACTGTTCAGTCTTCAAATGTACACCAGAGGCCGATGAAGTCTGAGACCTATACGGAGCGAACAATACGGTGACCATTTGATTTTGAATTTCCACCTTGGACGGACGGAGAGACAGACAGACAGAGCGACTGGTGGAGAATAAACACATTCAGTGGCCCACAAAAGTGTTCACCCCCTTCCAATAATGCCACATTTAGATGAATTATGTGGAAACTATTTTCCCAAATGAACTTGTTTTATTCCTACCTGGAGAGATCAAACTAAACACCGTTATAGTTTAAGGAGGTTACATGTCAGGAATACCTGTAAAGAACATGTAAAAACCAAAATTCACTGGTTGTAAAAGTATTCAACCCCTCCGATCAGTACCTGGTGGAAGAACCTTTCACAGCAATGACTGCAATCAGTGTTTCTGGGTAGATCTCTACCAGCTTCACACAGTGAGATAATGAAACCGTTGTCCATTCTTCAGGTGAACATTACTCTTGTTCTGCCACATTTGATGGGTATCATCGATGGACTGAAATTTTCAAATGTCACCATAAATGATCAATTGGGTTCAAGTCAGGACATTGACTGGGCCACTCAAGAACCTATTTATTTACTTCTTACTCAGCCACCCCAGTGCGGCTTTAGCTTTGTGCTTCTCATCGTTGTCCTGCTGAAATGTGAATCTCCGACAAAGTTTGATTCATGGCTGACTCGAGCACATTAAAACCCCTTAGATATGTGGAGGAGTTTAATTTTTTTAGTTCACCCACTCATTGCACACATGTGAAATATATTACACTTCTTTTTTAACCTTTCAAACAAACAATTTGCTCTTGAAGTGATTTATGGTTAATTAGGCAAAGGGTTTGAATCCTTATACAACTGATCGCTTTACCCTGCTTTTCACTTCGCGAGCACAGAGTAATAAGCTGAGGTGGCATGAAAATGTGAAAACTTGGTGGGGGGGGGGGGTGTGGGGAATGGAGACGGGGCTGTCGGGTGAGGAAAGGACAAACAACATTCACATTTACACGAGACCCTCTCACAATAATGACAGGTACACAATCACATCACCCATCCACAACGAGATACCTCCCATTCCTGCCGATATACCAGTACCCCTGTATCCCCAATGTTTATAGTTACCTATCAAAGTCCAATTTAAAACTATCTACTGTTTCTGCTGCCACTACCTTTTCAAGGAGACTATGCTAACCGCTCTCCAAGTGAAAGAACCCTACATTACTACCATCCTAATTATGCTCTTCTATACGCTTAAATTGTGCCCCTTGTTGTATCACTGTCCATTATATTGAAAAACTCTTCTGCATTATTTTGTTAATACCTTCATTAAACATCTCTATCAGATCCCCTCATAAGGAGACAATGGCATGGAAAAGCCATTTTGAAAGGAGAGAGATGATGATGGCAAACTTACCGGGGGATGAGCAGAAGGTACCAAATGGCGTCCGAGGAAAGACAGCAAATGTCTCCACATAAGGCCACTTCCCATAAACATGAGTCCGGTAACAAACCAGAATGAACGTGGATCCTGAGCACACACAGGTATTTCTTAACAGGTGAACACACTCAGAGATAAATGGGGAAACATCGTGGTGGTAGGAAAAATGACAACAAATAACTCGAACCGCACTCGGTAGAGTGAATACCTAAAACCAGGCTGAACAGTTTACATTTCGGATTCCACTGAAAGGCCGGACCAGATTCGGACCTTAACCAAAATCGAATCAGCTCGTTCTTGTCATCTAACCAACACATCCACCTCGTTTTGTCACAATCCATCCACAACTTTTTGAAATATCGTGCCATACTGGATATATTTTTGCCCCAATCTCTCAATGGTGAAGAATTACATTAAAAAAAAAAAATCTCGGATCCGGATTCGGATCTTCATCAAAATCAAACTGATTTGTCCTTTCCACACACTCAACCTGTCCAGCAAGTTTCGTCTGAGTCCGTCCACAACTTTATGAGATATTGTCCTCACAGACAAATAAATGGATAGACAGGGGTGAAAACATAACCTCAGTCCACCTACGGTGGTGGATGTAATGAGGTGAACAATGACGTCCTGTGATGAATACAATTGGAAATGTAGTGAACAATGATGTCCTGTGATGAAGACAATTTGAAATTAAGTGAACAATGACATCCTGTGATGAAGGGAATTAGAAATGTAGTAAACAATGACGTCCTGTGATGAAGACAATTGGAAATCTAGTGAACAATGACGTCCTGTGATGAAGACAATTGGAAATGTAGTGAACAATGACGTCCTGTGATGAATACAATTGGAAATGTAGTGAACAATGACGTCCTGTGATGAAGACAAATTGAAATTAAAAGTGAACAATGACATCCTGTGATGAAGGGAATTAGAAATGTAGTAAACAATGACGTCCTGTGATGAAGACAATTGGAAATCTAGTGAACAATGACGTCCTGTGATGAAGACAATTGGAAATGTAGTGAACAATGACGTCCTGTGATGAATACAATTGGAAATGTAGTGAACAATGACGTCCTGTGATGAATACAATTGGAAACGTAGTGAACAATGACGTCCTGTGATGAAGACAATTGGAAATGTAATGAACAATGACGTCCTGTGATGAATACAATTGGAAATGTAATGAACAATGACGTCCTGTGATGAATACAATTGGAAATGTAGTGAACAATGACATCCTGTGATGAAGACAATTGGAAATGTAGTGAACAATGACGTCCTGTGATGAAGGGAATTGGAAATGTAGTGAACAATGACGTCCTGTGATGAAGGGAATTGGAAATGTAGTGAACAATGACATCCTGTGATGAAGACAATTGGAAATGTTGTGAACAATGATGTCCTGTGATGAAGACAATTGGAAATGTAGTGAACAATGACGTCTTGTGATGAAGACAATTGGAAATGTCGTGAACAATGATGTCCTGTGATGAAGACAATTGGAAATGTAGTGAACAATGACGTCCTGTGATGAAGGGAATTGGAAATGTCGTGAACAATAACGTCCTGTGATGAAGGGAATTGGAAATGTAGTGAACAATGACGTCTTGTGATGAAGACAATTGGAAATGTAGTGAACAATGACGTCCTGTGATGAAGACAATTGGAAATGTAGTGAACAATGACGTCCTGTGATGAAGGGAATTGGAAATTTAGTGAACAATGACGGCCTGTGATGAAGACAATTGGAAATGTAGTGAACAATGACGTCCTGTGATGAAGACAATTGGAAATGTAGTGAACAATGACGGCCTGTGATGAATACAATTGGAAATGTAGTGAACAATGACGTCCTGTGATGAAGGGAATTGGAAATGTAGTGAACAATGACGTCCTGTGATGAAGGGAATTGGAAATGTAGTGAACAATGACATCCTGTGATGAAGACAATTGGAAATGTCATGAACAATGATGTCCTGTGATGAAGACAATTGGAAATGTAGTGAACAATGATGTCCTGTGATGAATACAATTGGAAATGTAGTGAACAATGACGTCCTGTGATGAAGGGAATTGGAAATGTAGTGAACAATGACATCCTGTGATGAAGACAATTGGAAATGTCATGAACAATGATGTCCTGTGATGAAGACAATTGGAAATGTAGTGAACAATGATGTCCTGTGATGAATACAATTGGAAATGTAGTGAACAATGACGTCCTGTGATGAAGACAATTGGAAATGTAGTGAACAATGACGTCCTGTGATGAAGGGAATTGGAAATGTAGTGAACAATGACGTCTTGTGATGAAGACAATTGGAAATGTCGTGAACAATGACGTCCTGTGATGAAGACATTTGGAAATGTAGTGAACAATGACGTCCTGTGATGAAGACATTTGGAAATGTAGTGAATAATGACGTCCTGTGATGAAGGGAATTGGAAATGTCGTGAACAATGACGTCCTGTGATGAAGGGAATTGGAAATGTCGTGAACAATAACGTCCTGTGATGAAGGGAATTGGAAATGTAGTGAACAATGACGTCTTGTGATGAAGACAATTGGAAATGTAGTGAACAATGATGTCCTGTGATGAAGGGAATTGGAAATTTAGTGAACAATGACGGCCTGTGATGAAGACAATTGGAAATGTAGTGAACAATGTCTTGTGATGAAGACAATTGGAAATGTAGTGAACAATGACGTCCTGTGATGAAGGGAATTGGAAATGTAGTGAACAATGACGTCCTGTGATGAAGACAATTGGAAATGTCGTGAACAATGACGTCCTGTGATGAAGACAATTGGAAATGTAGTGAACAATGACATTGTTGTGTTTGTAATTTGTTTTGGCTCTACATGAACTGATGACGTCCTGAAATTGATTGATCAACCAAAGTTGATGGAAACGGGACAAAGCGGAAGGTGATTCGTGCAAAAAAAAAGATGAAAGCTGCTTTGTGCTCCATCATTACAACCCGAATGCAGGCTTGGTTCTTCAAGCAGATGCATCCTCTGTTGGTGTGGGAGCAGTCCTACTTCAACCGAGTCAAGATGGGGAGTGAGAGCCAGTGGCCTACGTATCGAGAACTCTGGATGACGTGGAGAAAAATTACTCCCGGATTGTCAAGGAGTCATTAGGAATAGTGTTTGGTGTCACAAGATTTCGACAATAACTTCTGTGGAGACATTTCACACTATACGGATGATAAACCTCTGGGAACTGTTTAATGAGCACGAACCAGTGTCCCAGTTAGCGTCAGCAAGGAACAACAGGTGGTCCTTACCATTGGCAGCCGACAACTTCAACAAACAGTTCATCACGGACAAGAAAAATGTTTATGTGGATTTCCTTTTGCGAAAACCCATACCGGGTCATCCTGCAAAGCCTGAACAAGCGACTGTGGAAGTACTCTTGGTGAAAAATGACGAGATTGTGAATGCTGCTGTCGTTGCAGCTGAAACAAACTGGAACTTTGTGTGGGAAACGATATTGCGTTATGGGATTCTCGTATAGTTATTCTCACATCCCTTTGGTAGATTCTATTTACCGATTTACATGCTGAACATCCAGGCGTGGTAAAAACGAAACAAAACGGCCAGCAGGTGCCTGTGGTGGCCAAATATCGACAAAGACATCGAAAGTACAATTCTGTGAAATTGTCTGTCCTGTGTCAGAAGAATGTGAAGACTCCATCGGGGAGCCAGCCAGCATCATGGAATTGGCCTCGCGGTCCCTGGAAACGGCTTCATTCAGACCTTACGGACCCTTTCAAGGGGAGAACATGTTCGGTTCTGGTGAATGCTTATTCCAAGTACCTGGAAATAATTCCCATGGTGAACATGACTGCCGCGAGCATTATTCAAAGCCTTCGTCATGTTTTCAGCGTTTTTGGTCTGCTGGAGCACCTCTGATTTACCTTGTGCCGAGTTCCAAGAGTTTCTCACGGCAAATTGAGGAACTCTAACCCGAACCCTAACGGCCCTGACTGCCCCAGGACACCTGCTAGAAATGGTTTGGCAGAACATTACGTCGGTCATTTTAGGGGAAAAAAAATGACCAAAATCGGAGATACCGGAGAGCTTTTACAAGACAAGCTGGAAAGATTGTTATTTACAAACCGAGCCAGACCTACTTCATTTGGGAAATCACCTTCAGAACTGTTAATGAACAGATAACCGAGACCAAGACTCGGTGCGCTCAGAGCTTCATTTTGTTTTTGTAAACAATGTCGAGGCTCGTATGAGAGCTAACACACAGAATGTATAACAAAGGGAGCAGAAGACAAGAAAGAGGGAAGCACAAAACAGTGTGGAACAGAGACACGAGGACATCTGTGGAAGGGAGAGGGATGGGGCGGGGAACACAGGGTAAACAAGATGGACACCACAGGGACTTTCAGGTCCTTACACTTCAGGGACTTTCAAGAAAGAAAGCAGGGAATTTGAAGGAGGTGGGTTTGGGCTGGATTAACAGGGGTAGAAAAGATCATGGTTTTGGATGGGGGAATACAAGAGATGGTGGAGAAGTACTGTTTAGAAGACCTGGAGGGAAGCGTGGGATTGAAGAGAGTGTGGGAGTTTGTTCCAAGGCATGAAAAAAAGAGGAATGAAAGAGTGAAGGTGAGCAGTGATTCTTGATTTCGGTAGTTTCACCAGAAGGGGGTTGCTGGCAGACTTAAGTGTCCTGTGGAAATATGGGGGTGGGGGACAGATCACAGACAAGGCGGAGGCGGGGGGGCAAGGCCAGAGAGGAGACAGTAGAAGACAAAGACCACTGACCTGCGGTGAGAGAGTGAGAGGCCCAAAGACTCAACCTCATCACGGGAGATACCAATGATCCTAAATGCCTTGGTTTACACAGCGTGAAGCTGAGAAAGGTGAGAGGCGGGAGCACCAGCCCAGAGGGGAGAGCAGTACTCCATCAGGCTGCAGATGAAAGCTTTGTACGTGGTCAGGAGCTCATGTGTACCAAGGAAGGACTTTGCACGATGGAGGATTCCCAGTCGGCGACCGGCTTTGGAAGCCAGCTTGGAAATGTGGCTTTCCCAGGAAAGATCATGGCAGGTAGTGAGACCTAAAAGTTTGAATGAAAGGACTTGTTCAAGATGATTGTTGAGAAAGTAGAGTGGTTTGTTTTCAGACGGTCCTTTCGGAGAGACATCGTGAGAGTGTGAGATTTGTCAGGATTGAAAGACATGTTCCAAGTGTTGGACCAACTTGTGATTTTATCCAGATCTGCAGAGAGTGAAGAGGCTGCTACTTGCCGATCTGAGGGATGACAGAGGGTGGAGAGGGTGGAGTCATCAGCAAAGGGATAAAGATGATTTTCCAGAGTCAGAGATCATTCCTGAAAACCAGAAAAACCAGAGGGCCCAGAACGCTGCCTTGAGGAACTCCAGCCTGGTCAGGAAGAGGGGATGAGAGAACTCCATTAACGGCCACATGATGACTGCGACATGAGAGGAAGTCTGCAAACCACGAGTGGAAAATGCCTTGAATACCAGAGGAAGAGAGTTTGATGAGCAGGGCAGGCTGCCAGGCCATATCGAAAGCACGTGATACGTCCCAGGATGTGGCTCTGATCTCATGTCTGGCATTGAGGCCCTTCAACCATTGTTGGGAAAGCAGAAGCAGCATATCCAAGATAGTGACCTGGTCTGAATCGAAAAAATCGAAAAGAGCTACGCGAAGAAAACATGAAGTGAAAGTGTTCCAAGAGAACCTCAAACATGCCCAAAAGTTCCATCATGGTCAACGGTCTATGTGATAAAGAAATATTTTTCCCCACCTCTGGAACAAACTCCCACATTTTCTTCAATCCTTCTTATCTTTCCCCATCCAAAACCACCGCAAGCCCAACTCCTTCAAATTTCCTGCTTTCCTTCCTGAAAGTCCCTGTTGTGTAAGGACCTGAAAGTCCCTGTGGTGTCCATCTTGTCAGGAACTCTCTTGTGCATGACGTCATTTATTACCAGGAAAGTCTTTTAGGAGCTGCATTATAGCCTAGATAAAAGGGAAAAGTAATTTAAGTTTTAAAAGGGGGCAGTTGCTGTGTATGTTGTTTGTTTTGGCTCCGTATGATCTGCTTTGTACCCAAGTTGTTGACGTGGTATTATGGGGTGGTTTGGGTGGCGGAGCGCGTGCATGAACTTGGCATGAGGGGGATTAAACCTCTTTATTTCTCATACTTTGTTATGTCCTTAGACTCAGCAATCAGCACAAACAAACATTCTGTGATGAAGACAATTGGAAACAAGAATGGCATTCGCTTGGCCCCACCTCTCTCAATGGTGACGAATCACTTAAAATTATTAAAAACTCACATCCGGATCTGGATTCAGATCTTCACCAAAATCGAATCAATTAATTCATCCTTGTCGCACACCCAACCTGTTCACAAAGTTTCTTCCGAATCTGTCCATAACCTTGCGAGATATCGTGCTCCATATCGGTTTTACCCTAAACACTAAATGGTAAAGAATCATTTTATAAAATTCTAGCATCCCAATCCGGACTCGGATCTTCACCAAAATCGAATAATTTTGTCCTCGTCGCAAACCCAATCTCACCACCAAATTTCATCTCAAGCCGTCCACAAATTTTGGAGATATTATCCTATTCACAGACAGACAAACCAGACAGAGGGTGAAAACATAACCTCCGTCCACCTTCGGTGGCGAAGGTAACAAGTATTAATATTAGACAATATTAATATGTTAGAAACAGTTGCGAATATATTATCCAAAAACATTTACAACAGTACCTCTCAACATTACCCGACAATGACACAAGTCGAAGTTCAAGTAGTGCTGAGGACTTGTTTTAGAATTTAACAAATCATTTTAAAAAGTAGTGTTGAACACTTTTTTTTTTTTGTTCATTTCTCTTTTCTTTTTACAATGTGGAAATATTCATGGTTTCCTGAACTTCAAAATCCCCACAAAATTCCAAACAACGGAGAAAATGATGACATTAGATGGGAAAACGTTTCTTCGCTCGTACGTATGCGCAACACATGGAAGAGCTGTTGATGTCTGCGAGGCATTACCTCTTCGAGGTTCGATTGCAGGTTCATACCAAAAGCAACACCAACGAGTCCAAAGAGAGTGAGAGAGAAAGTGCCCATGGCGAGCTGCAGGCTGAGACGCATCATGACATTGCGATGGCTGCAATGGGCAAGAAATCCGTGCTGGTGAAACATCGACAATAATCAGGAAAAGGTAAACAAATATTTCCTTCAATAAATGTTTCGGTGGGAAATTGGAAACAAACTACTTCAAACTTTTTGTTTTATTGGACGACTTCAAAATACCCAACCGACAAGCTTGTGTTATAAACTTCTGGGATGTGTTCCATTGGCAAGCGGCTTGCTCGATTCAAAGCAATCAAGCTGGCACTCCAACGGAACGGAGCGCTCGGCACCGCTTAACAACATGGCGGTCTCCATGGAAACAATGCTATTGTGGTACTCGAGCAAATGGTGTCCGGGACGTCGTTTTCAATTTCACTCTTGTGACAACTTCCCCGACAAATTTCTTGCGTCATCAGCGGCTCCAGAGTACGAGGAAAGAAGAAAGATAGATAAACAAGAGCGAGAATTGCTTTGCGATTAAAGTCCTCTACCGGTACAAATTAATGTTCGGGAGATAAAAAAAAATCCCACGAATGCACGCTCAAACCGATACCGGATCCAAATTGATGAAAAAGAACCTCTCTAGCCCACCAAGGTCCATTTGTTTCGAGGCTTTGCCTATTTCACATTAAAAATAACCCGATGTACATACATGAAGGAAAAACATGCACATGGCGTGTGTGTGTGTGTGTGTGTGTATATATATATATATATATATATATATATATATATATATATATATATATATGTGTGTGTGTGTGTGTGTGTGTGTGTGTGTGTGTGTGTGTGTGTGTGTGTGTGTGTGTGTGTGTGTGTGTGTGTGTGTGTGTGTGTGTGTGTGTGTGTGTGTGTGTGTGTGTGTGTGTGTGTGTGTGTGTGTGTGTGTGTGTGTGTGTGTGTGTGTGTGTGTGTGTGTGTGTGTGTGTGTGTGTGTGTACATATTGTTGCGAATTCGTGCCCGCCGGCGTGCGAACGGCCACGTGACTTGAATCGCGGCACGTCGCCCACCGGACGGACAATTCAGTCGTGACCCTCCGGGAACTATCGCCCGGAGCCAGTCACGGGTGGGCCTTTCGACCTCACCACAATCGTGCCAATCGGCCACCCGCATCGGATAGGGTTGTTCGCCAAACTCGACCTACCTCAGTACCCACGCGGATGGTAAACCGGGCGATCGTACCTCGCCGCAGGTCGACTCCGGACAAGAGCCGCTTGGGCGGCCCATTCCGTACTATCGGGATAACCGAGCGGTGTTATCGTCGACCTCGACGGTTCAGATTAATTACCGGGATCTTGCACCCGCTACGAACCCTTTACGTGAAGCAGGATGGAGAGTCAATGGAGAAAAGACAAAGCGAAACGGGAACAGTTCAACATGCAAGCACTTTATTTACACGACACACGGAGAGCACACATATACAGCCATACAGGAATGAAAAATTCACATATAGCAATTAAAACAATTATGCACAAAAAGCAAATGTAATACGACCGACTAATGCGTACACACGGCAACACTTATACAGTTCTACTTTACAAGACACTGCGCCACAAGATCCATACAAAAACAAAAGAAAAGGCCACCCTCAAAGACAAGGGGGCAGATGGGGCCCGTGGGCCTTTATGGCGTGGGACTTGGCAGACCGAACGAGTCCCACGAGACCGTTGCAGGTTACCTGCACCCTCGCGGTGCGATGGTGGGTGAGCCCTCTCCGGCGCTCCTTGTACGAACGCGCAGGTCCGCGCGACACAGCTGGCAGAGCAGCACCTCCAGTCCGCGTCCCCTCCGCGATGTCCAGACTCTCCACCGACTGCAAGCTCCAACGAGCGGGTCGCTCTACGGACCACTTCTCCAAGACCCAAATGGGCAGAAGACCATGAACCGCCGACTGATACTGACACTCTCACTGACCGTCCTGACCTGACCTCCTCTGACCTGACTTTTCCTAGCGGCGCCTCCGTGCGCCCTTTTATTTCCCCGGCACCCCCGTCCCTCCCTTCGCGGCACGTGGGGGGGGGGGAAACATTCCACCAGAGAAATCGGGGCGGGAGTTGAGTTTCCAACCGTCATTCTTGTTTACCAGAGAAATCGGGGTGGGAGTTGTTGTTGTTCCCCTTTTGTGTTCGTGGAGATGTTGACGGTTGCTGGCGGAGTGGTGAGGATGGCGTGGTTGATGAGAGGCAGGTGTGGTTGTGGTTGTTGTGAAGTGGCGTTGTGGTTGGTGGTTGTTGTGTGATGGCGGTTGAGACGTGGTTGGTTCAAAATAAAGATAGAACAGAAAAACGGCTATCTCAAAGTGTCGCAGCCCGAATGAATCACATAAATACCCTCTAAACAACGGGTTTGGGGATAACTACACATGTACTTAAGAGATACCTCACCTACGGGACCTGGATGGTGGTTTGCGAATTTCCACAACCGTAACAATATATACAAGCAAATACGACGCATTGCATCACTGACGGCAATACTAAAGAGTGGAGGGAGAAAAATAGGGGGGGGAAAGGGAGAGAGAGGGATGGAGGAGAGAGAAAGCAGAGAGAGAGAGAGGAGAGAGGAGGGCTGGGGAAATCGAGGAGGGCTGGGGATCGAGGAAGGAAAGACAGTGTGAGGTGAGAGGAAGGGAAGGCAGACATGCAGTGGGGCATTACCACCCAGACGCGTCTGGAGACAAACATTGCCCAGATGCATCCAAAGACAAACACCACCCATACGTGTCTGGAGGCAAGCTGGCCAGAGACAAACACCACTCGGACATGTCCGGAGACAAACTCTGCCTGGACAGGTCCAGAGACAAACACTACCCATACATAACCACCATCCAGATATGTCCAGAGACACAGAGAGAGACAGAGACACAGAGAGAGACAGAGACACAGACAGAGACAGAGACAGAGACAGAGACAGAGACAGAGACAGAGACAGACAGAGACACAGAGAGAGAGACAGAGAGAGAGACAGAGAGAGAGAAAGAGACAGAGAGAGAGACAGAGAGAGAGACAGAGAGAGAGACAGAGAGAGAGACAGACAGACAGACAGACAGACAGACAGACAGACAGACAGACAGACAGAGAGAGAGACAGAGAGACAGACAGACAGACAGACAGACAGAGACAGAGACAGAGACAGCGAGAGGTGTGAGAGGAGGATCTGTTCTGTATTGGGACGGGGTTGAGCAAGGAATGAACAGAGAGAGAGAGCGAGGCTTATGCTTTATGAAAAAAAAAACAAACACAAACACAAACACAAACACACCTGCTATCGGCAACAACCAAAAAACCTTGAGTAGCTTTCACTGAAAACAAACGTTGCATTTATATTGATGTTTCAGGGATATGTTTACAGATATTAAAGATTAATGTTTGTGTAATGACAACTGCATGTGATGGATGGAAAAAAAAAAATTTGGCTCACCAACTTAGAGAACGCATTAATACGGCAAACGGATCGGAAATCGGGTGTTATTTCACCACTCGCTCAGGGCAACGGAGTGGGCAAAAGCATCCGCAGCGAGTGAACGATTCACTCAGGACATGACGCGGTACCACTATTGACGGTAAGGCATTCAGCAAGTGGCTTAAGCACTCATGCAAGCACTCCAATTAAATGGTTGAAAAGGCACGGCTGGCAAGGCTGTTGCTGAATACCATAAAGGATCCCTTTAACTTTTAAGCCAGTCTTCACCGTGCACACAGCAGTTAATGAAATAAAATGAATTTGTTCAGATAATGACTTTATCCACAAAAGAGTTGCAGCTTAATGCAGAACCCTGGAGACATCTCAAAGTTAAATCGCCCATGAAATAAGTATTGCAGATAATCCACCATCTTGCCTGCTCGTCTGTACATCGGTTCAGGGTCCAGGCAAACTTTACAACTTTTTTTATAACGTCCGTTTTTCACCAGATTTGCTTTGATTCCTTGAAGAGCACCTTGGGAAACCTCCGAAAATATAGACACAGATGTGGCAGACGCGATGGATAGGCAATCCCGTTGGGGGACAGGGCACGAGGTCAAGCAGTGAATGCATTTAATCATACAGCTCAATGAAGCTGCTTCATTTTGCTACGTTCCTAAATTTTTCGTTCACTCAATACAATTCTACAAACAGGAGAAAAAGATGTTTAATGCTTTGGAAATTTCACATTTTCTTGTGTATGTTTGAAGGAGGGAACATAACCTTGTTGCTTAAAGTAAATTGGTATATCGGCTGAGTTATAAGACTCGTAATGTCTTTAAATTAAAAGATTTCACAACAGATTTCGACACAGGTTTAGTCCGGACGATATCCGATTCTCAAAACCAAAATAATATTTCGATATCATTTAATTAATCCGTGAGAGTGGATCATGGAAATTGTATCATATCATGCATGAAATCACTCCCAGCTCCTAATTTGAAAACTATAGTACTTACAAAAGTGGTGTACACAACTATTCTAGCTTTGATGAACAGGCAGTCAATAACATGAGTGAGGAAAGTGAAGAAGAAAAAAAAAAAACGATCATTTAGAAATCGTTGCGGCCTGTTCCAATTCAATGTAAAGCCCCCGTCACACCTTGACAATTTAGCCAGCGTATGGCAACGTATCAAAATTTATCTAAAACGCTGGAGTACGCTGAACTATTGATGTTTTTTTCAGTTTTGGGCGTATTATAGTGTATTCATAATGAGTTGGATGTATGCATAACGTATTAGTAACGTACACAGAACGTTTATATAACTTATAGATAACTTAGAGCAACGAATGCTTAGCGCGTTGTTGGCGTCCACAACTTATGCCCAACGATAGTCTAACTTATGCATAGCACGGCAGCGTATCGCTGATGATCACGTGGCGTAGCCTATTAAAAGGCTGCCGCTCGACGATTCAAATCATAACGGCACTAGACATCGAAGTGGCAACATCACCGTCATGCCGAAGAAAACTTCTAAGAATGCTGCCAAGAAGTCTCCTGGCCGTGGCCGTGGACACGAACGCAAGGAGGATCCATCATCACCCACACCCTCCCCATCACGCTCACCCTCTGACGGAGAGGTCACCCAGGTCCTTCTCCTCCATTCACCTCTTCTTCTCCTGGCTCTATTGGCACGCAACTGGTACAGTGTCAAATCGATGAGGTCATGTTGATGTTGGAGGACAGCTAGTAGGTATGCTCGTCTCAGCCTTGCCGGATCCTCCATCTCTCGGATGACATGGACATCTGCTCACCATGGAGTCTGAAACACTGACGGGTTCCTCCTGTGTGAAGACCATTTTTATATACCAATTCCCCTAAACGCTGCCAATACGCCATTATACGGCAGCTGTAAGTTAGAAACACGTTCAGTAAGTTCTGTGGTCATCTGGAAGACGTCAAATACGTCTACATACGTCAATATGCATTGGAGATAGGTTCAAAGCATGTTACTCATAGGTTAGAAATAAGTTTCGGGTACGCTAGACATTACCTCGACGTATTTCGACTAATGAGTAACTTACAAGTAACGTGGGTCGACATGTATCAACGATCGCATAACGTGCCTACAACTTATGGCCAGTGTATGCGGAACATGAGAGTCATACGCTGGCACACATCGACAAATTTTGTGCATGCACAGAATTTGTCGATGAGCTCAGCTTACTACGACGTATGCCAGCGCGCTTCAGCGTGCTCTTAACGTATACAAAAACTTACCCATAACGTATTCACCAAATTTTTCATACGTCGGCATACGCTGGCTAAAACGTCAAGGTGCGACAGGGGCTTGAGGTTGAGCAGGCCAAAAAACATCGTGGCTTCAGACCCTAGTGAGGTTACCCAGGAAATACCTAAAGACCCCAGAAAGCGAGGTGGCCGAGGATCACCTGATGAAGGCTATAATTAAATAAGGCCGTTAATTATCTTCAAAAGGGGCGTTCTAATTAACCCAAACAACCAATTTTCACTCTTGCAGTTCCTTGGTGTTTTCTTAGTATAGATGCAAAGTTTCAGGCTGCTCGGTTTCATGGTTTTGGAGTTATGGAGTAGACACGCTGACACACACATACATGCTGACACACACACACACACACACACACACACACACACACACACACACACACACACACACACACACACACACACACACACACACACACACACACACACACACACACACACACACACACACACTTCTTGGGGCTCTGGGCACAAATTTTTGTTGGCCCAAAACGCCAAAAAAGATAACTCGGAGTTATTTTTGCCAAAGAAGGCCCAAAAAATGAGGACTCCAAGCAATTTTTCGCACTTGTTCAGCCGATGTTGCTTTAGACTCAATTGCAAAAAATCCGGATGAATTCCCATGTTTTATTGCCCTTTTCTCCCTTGGGGAAAAAAAGGCCACCTTAAGGTGTTCCATGACCAATGAACTTGCTATTGCTTACCAAGCCAATCAGTCATTCCTTAACTGTTTTATTGGAGTGCTTTGCTTGAGTGCTTAAGCCGCTTGTTCTACATTGGCAGTAGCCATGTCTGTCGAAGCCGAAGCTGTGTCGTCATCGTCTGTCATTTCTCTTTCTCCTTGAAGTATTGGTTTATAGTTTGTATCTTTTATTTTTTTAACAAAACAACTCCTTTAGCCAACTCTGCTTGCTTCACCTTTCTATTTGATCTCCCATGTAAGTTCTGCACCCTGTTTTGTAACACCCTCCCCAGCACGCTCCAGCCCCTGTTCCATTTTTGTAACACCCTGTTTATGCTAATGGTAACCACCATTTAACCAATGACGTTTCAAGTCATTTGCATCTTGGAACATGAGTTTATATTTAAAAAAAAAAAAAATTCCTTCAGACTTGCGATTGTTATAGTCTATTAATTTTTAAAAATAGTGTTATGTAATTTTTGAATAGCCCCATCCATGTTGGGGTTAAACAGTCCATGACAACGTGACGAATCAGCTCAAACTGATGGTTCCTCAAACTGAAGCAAATGAGTTCACCAATGTTAAAATATGCAATTTATGCTTTTTCAGTTGAAAAACAATTAAAAAGCGTTCTTAATATTTGAAATGTAAAAATCTTGTTATTATTGTGATAAACACCTATATATATATATATATATATATATATATATATATATATATATATATATATATATATATATATATATATATATATATATATATATATATATATATATATATATATATATATATATATATATATATATATATATATATATATCAAAGAAGGAATGAAATCGTTCGATACAGCGTGGCAGGAGGCCACAAAAGAATGATAGCATAAAAAGAACTTAGCTTTCAGCATTTGGCGATCGGCACGAAATGCGATGGTGGGCGGAAATGACGTCTTTCGTTCGTTCGCACATGAGAGGGGTGTGATGAATTGAAGGATGTGAGGCGTGATCACATGTCGCGCGGCTCGCACACGGGACAGATAAAACCGAGATTCCGCGCGGTCGGTGGGATTGTCATTTACGGCGGTGGTTCACTTGGTGCTCGTTGAATGGTGAGAATTGAGAGTATACCGGACTCCGTGCTAATTGCTGATTTATTTTGCGGTGATCGACTGCACGTGTATACCTTGCTGCACATGTACTCCTTGCTACACATGTATTCCTTGCTGCACATGTATTCCCTGACGTGTCTGTAGAAGCGGCTTCGATCAAGTGAAATAAAGCCTACACTCCGAAGGTTTTTCCCTCGCATTCATTTCAAGGGGCACGTTTCTTGGTTTTTTCCTGTCAAGCAATAAATTAAATGGTTTTCACATATATAAACACATTAGTTTCACAAATTTCCATTGAAATACTCGGGTATTTCCGTCAATTCTCGCTATTTCCGTCTAGGTTACGCACTGCATCTAACGGACGGCCGTCATTGGCTGTCTTGAGGCACGTGGGGGGGACAGGGGATACCGGAGACATGGTAAACACCGGGGACATTTCAAAGTCGGTGCAATTGTATACAGCGCACGCGCTGTAAAATGTGTGTTTCCCAATCGCTCCGCTCATCTTTGAAGAGTGCTTTAAATGTACGATTCCCAATCGGCCTGTTACCGGATTTTGTCGCAGGTTGTGACCACAGTGCGCAAGCCTGGTTGTTTGCTTGGGATCCTAGGGTCCTCAGTTTGAACCCCATTTGCTGCTGAATTAAAACCAGGTGGAGTCAACTCAGCCTTTCATTCTTCTGAGGTCGGTGAAATGAGCATCAGAGTACTGCTGGAGGGGCACAGAGTCACAGCATCAGCGGCACAGCTGCGCTCCAAGAAATGATAGCTACCCGGCAGCCAAAGCTGCCATACGCAAGAACAGAAAAGAACCACAGTGCTGTCCGTCATTCTTGTTGTATAACCATTGTATAATCAAGTATTGTCTGGTTTCGCACCTCCAACGAGACTCAACAGTCACGCAGCACTCAAGCACAGAGAACCCCACAACAGTACAAAGCCAAAACCAGAAATGAGGCCGTTCATGTTTGTCGATGTTGAGGAATTGGGATGAAAAGTAGAGTAAAAATTAAAGTATGAAATGCACGTTTCAATAATATTAGGACTACTGTATACATAACATTATGCCTCTGAACATTTAATTGCTTGTAGTATACACTACCGGTCAAAACTTTAAGAACACCCCCATCTTTCCAGTTTTTACTGAAATTTAAGCGGTTCAAGTCCAGTGAATAACCTGAAAGGGTACAAAGCTAAGTGGTAAACTGCCAGTGGTAAAAAAAAAGTTTAGGTTACCAAAAACTGAAAAAGAATGTAAATTTCAGAGTTGTTAAAAAAGGCCCTTTTCAGGGAACAAGTAATGGGTTTGCAACTGCAGTTGTTATGCAGCAATGGAAGTAAATTAAGCCTTTAAAGTTGATGCAAACAATTCTTTCAGGTGTCCCAACTTTTGTTGATTCGTTAACAAACCCTCTGTATGTATAAAAGCAGTGTTGGAACAGACTGTGTTGCACTGCAGGAAGTAGTATATTGCTATCATAATGGTGAGAAAATGACAATTAACAAAGGAAGACAGACGGACCATTATAACCCTTAAAAGTGTAGGTCTACACTTTGGAGAAATTGCAAAGGAAACCAAGGTGTCAGTGAGTACAGTTTCCTACACCATCAAAATGCACGTGGAAACTGGAGGAAACTCTGACAGGAAGTGGTCTGGCAGATCCAAAGCCACAACACAATCAGAAGACAAGTTTCTAAGAGTCAGCAGCTTGCGTGATAGGCGGCTCACAGGACAGCAGCTTCAAGCACAGCTTAACACTGGTCAAAGTAAGGAAGTCTCAGTTTCAACTGTGAAGAGAAGACTTCGAGCTGCAGGTTTGACAGGTCGAGTGGCAGTAAGAAAGCCATTGCTAAGATGGCAAAAGAAGAAAAAGAGGCTTGCCTGGGCCATGAAGTGGACGACTACATGAAGTGGATAACTGCCAGTGGACTACTGAAAACTGGAAGAAGGTCTTACGTACCGATGAATCAAAATTTGAAATCTTCGGTTCATCACGCAGGGTTTTTGTATGTCGTCGAGTAGGCGAAAGGATGGTTCCTCAGTGTGCGACACCAACTATCAAACATGGAGGAGGAAGCGTGATGATCTGGGGCTCTTTTGCTGGATCCAGAGTCGGAGACTTGCACAGAGTGACTGGGCACCCTGAACCAAAAGGGCCACCACAGCACATTTCAGCGCCATGCAATACCCTCTGGTTTATGCCTAGTTGGTCAGGGGTTCATCCTACAGCAAGATAACAACCCCAAACATACCTCCAGGCTATGTCAGAACTACCTTCGAAGAAAAGAACAAGACGGTAGGCTTCAAATCATGGAATGGCCAGCACAGTCTCCAGACTTAAACCCCAGAGCTGGTTTGCGATGAACTGGACAGAAGGGTGAAAGCAAAGCAACGTACAAGTGCAACACATTTGTGGGAACTTCTGCAAGTGTTGGGAAGAACTTTCGGAACAATATTTGATTTCCATTGTGGAGAGAATGCCACGAGTATGTTCAGCTGTTATATCTGTAAAAGGTGGCTACTTTGACGAGTCAAAATTTAGATTAAATTTTGTTCAACAAAATGATTCCATGATTTCTTTTTTTATCTGCAATTGTTTATTTGTTCTATGCTTTAATTTCAGAGTACATTGAAGCATTAAACTGCTTAAATTTCAGTAAAAACTGGAAAAATGGGGTTGTTACAAAACTTTTGACCGGTGGTGTCCTTTTGAATCAAACTACGGCAACCATTTTGCCAATACTGTTTAAGGAGGAACCTCTTGATGGATTGCTCCACTTCTCCCCTGATTTGGAAAAACATAGTAAGTGTTCCCCACTGGAATTTGACTGACGCGGTTTTTCCAGATCAGAGGAGACTTGCCGAATGGCTTGGTGAGCGGCTTGCAAAGCCGTCGATACGGAACGACTGGATTGGAAAGCGACAGCAAGCTGCATGCTAATGGAACACACCACAGAACTATTCCACTTATAAAATACATTTTGCTTCTCTCAACGATGACCTACGTGTTACATACACAAAACGGAAAGTTTCACTTGATGGCCGCCATCCTCGAGAGTCTAGTCCCTGTATTTTCATCTCCGGGATATCATTTTCATTAAAAAGAGATTTTTGGCTTCTCCATATGTAACAATAAATATTGTTACGGTTGTGGAAATTCGCATTACACCATAAAGAGTCCTCAGGTGAGATATATCAGTAAGTTAATGTGAAGTTAGCCCAAACCCGTTGTATAGAGGGAATACGTGTGATTCATCTGGGCTGCGACGCTTTGAGTTAGCCATTTTTCTTTCTCTATTGTTATTTTCGACCATTAAGCCGCCAACAACTCAAACACCACCCCAACAACCAAATCGCCACCATCAACAACGCCCCCGAACAACTCCACCAAACCGCCACTACCTTCACCTCCACAACCCCGCAAGCATCGCCTCACCCGCCATTCTCTACCGATGCTCAACAACGCCCCGAACAACTCCACCACCTTCGCCTTTCTCCTTCACAACTACCAACCGCACCACCTGTGAACACTGAACGTCGGGCTGTCTAGGGCCCGTTCGGCGATTGGTGCCAAACGCATCGAGCCGCGAGCGCGAATGGCGGCCTTTCCGAGAGAGGAATTTGGATCAAGAAGGCTTCACACCCCCTTTTTGCCTGACCAATGGCTGAACAGAGGGTGGCGTGGCCCCGCCTCCAATCGCGTTTTGATCCGAATTTTTGCATATAGGCTCCTCCTGAGGCCTATAAAGATGCGAGCATAAGGCGACTCAGGTGTTGAGTTGGGTTTTGAGATCAGTCGAGTTGTAGTTGAGTTCAGTGCGGAGTCGAGTTGAGTTCGCGCGGGTCAAGTGGAGACGGAGGTCGTCAACGAGGATGCGGTGTGGGGGTCGGTCGTCTCGTCGCGGGGTCCAAACCAGCCAGCCATTCCCCTCTCCCTGAGCATCAGCAATCCCCCCCATCCACGCTGAGATAGTGCTGGGGGGGCCCCATTCCTCCCCCACCCTAAACGTGGTGCCAACAAAACCGCTCGCGCGGAGCACACCGGAGGGGGCTCGCCGACCACGCCAGGGGCACGGAATCGGGGCGCAGCTGCGCGAACATTGCGGCTTGCCCGCCATCGCGTCACGAGGACGCGAGTAAGACCTTCCCGGTCTCGTGGACCTGGCCGATCCTCCAGGATCCACGTACATTTGGTCTACGGACCTGTCTGCCTCCTTGCCTGTGAGGGTGGCTTTCTTTTCTTTCGGGTTGAATGCATGCTGTGGCGCTGTGTCCAACAAGTAGAACTGTTTAAGTGTTGTAAATAATTGCCTCCCCCCCTTTTATTTGGTGTCAACTCTTTCCTTGCATTTGCTTTTGTTGCATGATTGTATGACTGTAAAATACGTGCTTCCGTGTGTGTAAATAAATGTGCATTGCTTGTTGAACTGTTTCCCGCTTTGCTTCGTCTCCTTCCTTTTATTGAATCTCCATCTTGCATCACGTAAGGGATTGATAGTGGGTTTAAAACGCCCGGTAAATAATCCTAACCGTCGAGGTCGACGATAACTCCGCTTGGTTATCTCTGCAGCACGGAACGAAACGCTTAAGCCGTTCGTGTCCGAAGTCGACCTGCGGCGAGGTACGATCGCCCGGTCGACCACTCGCGCAGGTACTTAGGTAGGTCGAATTTGGCAAGCAACCCTATCCTGCGCGGGTGGGCAATTGGCACGATCGTGGTGAGGTTAAACCCCCACCCGTGACTGGCTCCGGGCGGTAGTTCCCGGAGGGTCACGACTGAATTGTCCGTTCCGGTGGGCAAGGCGGCCGCTTTTGGCTACACGCGGTCGATCGCATGCCGGCGGGCGCGAATTCGCAACAATATATAGCAAGCAAAATAAATTAATAATAATGCCCATCAGTAATCATTGACAAAACAACAACGGACATTACAGATAGTTTTACAGAAGAAACTAGAACAGCACTTGGTAGAGCGCATACCACCAGGCTGAACAGTTTACGCTTTGTATCCCATTGATTAATGGACGGATCTACATCCAGACCATTCATCATTGTCACACACCAACATCTAATCAGCTTGTTATTATCACCTAACAAACTCATCCACCATTTTGTCATAATCCGCCCACAACTTCTTGAGATATCGTGCAAGATATCTCATCCTGTCTCAATGGTGAAGAATCACTTTTTAAAAAATTCTTTTTTAATCCTCGTATCTGGATTCGGATGCTATCACCAAAATCAAATCAGTTCGTCCTTCACACACACCCAACCTGTCCACTAAGTTTCGTCCGAATCAGCCATAACTTTTTGAGTTATCCTGCTCACACTCACAGACAGGGATGTAAACATAACCTCCGTCCAACTTTGGTGGCAGAGGAAACGAGATCTCCCATCACAGATTATGAGGAGATTCCCTACTAAATCAACAAAGCATGTTCACTGAATGTTTTGATAAACGTTTGCTCCGTAAAAATGAAGACTTTCTGATGCATGAAATTTTGCAATGGAAAACTCGCTCTACCTTCTCTACGGCAAAACCACACGAGATATTGAAATGTTGAAAAGGGAATGGGGAAGGCACCAGGGTTAGAAAACATCTACACCAACTCAATTAACACATTCCTTGGCCCATCAGCTCACAAGTACAGCCCTTGTCTGCACTCTACGACACCGCCATGAAAGTGCAATCCCAAAAGTGCGGCAAAAATCTACGCTAATCATCATATTGGTACAAATACATCCATTATATACCTGTCCAGATTGAGAAAGACGACACTTTCTGAGTCGTCAATAAGTTCTTTTAGACCACGTATACTGTTTGCAGCTTCATCTGCCTGTCGCAGGTAAGAATCCAGCAAAAGTTCCATTTCTTCTGCATGGGTGACTGCTGGCTTTCCACCTGATCTGAAAAATGACACCCAGTGCAAAACCTTCACATTGTGCACACTTCCTATCCACATCAAAAATCTGCAGCTGCAGCCAAGATGAGTTGTACATGCGGCTGCAAGGGACAGCTCGTTAGACAAGAAGGATAAAGTGACAAAAGCAAATGGAACATCAATTGGAACAAAGTCACAAAAGCAAGTCCATATGATAAAATAAATTGTGCGATATTTTGCTCTCATATTTTCTATCAAGCAATTTCTGCTTCGTCTTGCCTAAAGAGCTGATCGTTGCCCCTCCCCGCTCCTTCCCAACCCTCACACCATCCCCTACTCTCTCCCCTCTTCCTTAGCACACAACCACCACTCCACCATCCTCTCCACACATTCTACTCATAATATCTGTGTGGAAATAACGAAATGTCCATAAGATAATGTGACTCCATTGAAAAGGGTCAATCATAAATTAATCCAAAATCATTTATCCATCATCACAAGTATGAGGTTGAAAAGTCAGAGACGAGGGAGATTAAAATGAGCTCCAACCAACCGACCGATCATCTGTCCATGTATTTTTGTATACGTGATATTTCAAAAACGTTCAACATTTATCTTTCATATTTCAGATATCTATTCCTCATGACATTATCTCAACCTGATGATTCGATCATGGCTGTGATTGGCTGAGCTCTGTTGCCATGGTAACCATCTCTATAACTTGACTTGTGTACTCGATGTTTCAAAAACTGTTCAAGGTTTAGTTTTCATTTTACACAGATATATTCCTCATCCCACCCAAAAGGAGGGGAACCGAGAGCAACTTGTTAGTTATTAAACTAATCGCCAAGATTATCTAAGTGCAGGCAGTATCGTGCATGTACCATATTCTCCCTTTTGATACCCGCTTAAGGACATTACAAGCAACATGGGTGGATTGTGGTGTACAAAAGATATGCACCTGGTGAGGCAGAGATCCGAAATCAGTTCCTCCTCATCCAGTATGTTCAGCAAGCTCTCCCTGAACACTCGGACATCGGTTTCCAACTCAGACAGGCTGGAGAAAAGGGGTAAACGTTCAAAAGTCCATAAGGTGAAAATGTAAAACCACAGCTCCATTCATACATACTCAGCAAGAATAAGGGTGAAGTAATTTGGCTGCTCCGAAATGTCAGTGGGTTATAATCCAGGTTTTCACAACGTTTTTTTACTTCAGCTTTGTGCTTCTGATCGTTGTCCTGCTGAAGTGTGAATCTCCGACCTTGTTTCAGATTCATCGATGACTCGAGCAGGTTTTCATCAAGGATTCTCCTGTACTTTGCATTGTCCCTTATATCCTGACGAGCTTGCCAGTCTGTGTTTATGAAAAGCAGCCCCATAACTTGATGCTGCCACCACCATGCCTGACAATAAGGATGGTGTTGACTGGGTGATGTTCACCGATAGGCTTGCATCAAATGTAACATTTTGAATTTAGACCAAAAAGTTCAATTTTGGTTTTGGCTGATCACAAAACGTTTCTCCACATCTCTGCAGTATCATCAAGATGCTTTTTCACAAACTCCTTATGAGCTTTTAGATGCATCATTCAGTAATGGCTTCTTTCTTGCCACCTGTTCATAGAGACCCAGCTTTGTGAAGGGAAGGGGATATTGTTGATTGATGAACACTGAACCCCATCTTGGACATAGAGCCTTGCAGATCTTTCAAAGTCATTGTTGGATTTAAAGTGACATCCCAAACCAGTTTCCTGCTTGTCTGGCTGTTGAGTTTCGATGGGTGACCTGATCTGGGTAGAGTCTGAGTGGTATGATAAGTCTTACACTTCTTATTAATGGATTACACCGTACTCAAAGGGTTAATAAATGACTGAAATCTTATAACCCTCTCCTGAATGGTGCTTCTCCACCACTTTATGTCTGACTTCTTAGGAAAGCTCTCGGTCTTCATGTTTACCTTGTTGGTTGACCAAGTGAGTTTCACCTTAAAACTCCTTAGATAAGTGGGGGAGCTTAATTTTTCAGTTAAACCACTGATTATACGTACAGGTGAAATATAGCTGTGTTATATTCAATCTAATTGTATGTGTTGTAAAGTATTCCAATATAGCTGTGCAATTATAAACTGGCCACAATTGGAGATCAACAATTTAGACACCAAAAAAGAAATGTCTAACGATTCACAAGATGTTCTACAAAAAAACAATGGCTACCGAAGTTGTACTTACTGAGACGAGAGGGAGGAAGTGGTTTAATGGAGCTTAATCAAGTGCACAGAACATCATGTGTAGGACTAGCGGAGTATGTGAAACGATCAACAGACAACCGGATGAGATTTGTACATGAGCAAGAAAACAAACCAGAAAAGGGATCCTTAATCCATTTAGCAACAAACTTCCAAAAACAGGTGCAAAATATGGATACTACACAGGAAAACGAAACTGAAACAATCCAATGATTGCAAAGAAAAGAAAAAGTAAAATTAACAAAAATCAATATTAGCAGATCAACTCTGACAAATGGGAGAATGATATAAGAGCAGGACGATTCAAAAAGAGCTTACCAGGACAGGGATCGACAAGGAAGGCTCTTTGGAATGGATAAGAAGAGGTCAAATTAGTTGAGATGGAGAACGAATCATCATCAATGCCAAAGAGGAAGGACATTAAACTAATGCCTTTAAGAAAACGTTTGCATTGAGTGAATCGGACAAATGCAGGTTTTGTGTAGAAGAAACAGAAAGTACCGGCCACCTCCTTCCAGGATGGAAAAAAAACAACTCATGTCAGAACAGCTGTACACAGAAAGACATGACAGCATCTGTAGAGTAATCCACCGGCACATCTGTAACCATTTCAACATCCCGGCCCCAGAACAATCATGGAAACACAAACCCAGATCCAATCCACAAAAATGAACATATCATGCTCATGTGTCACAAGACGATCCCAAGACGATCAAGTGCAAACAATGCAAACAAAGCATTGTGTCCGAACATAGAACTCAAACACAAAAATACACCCGTGCGGGAGTGACGGTCATCTCTGTTACTAGACGGTTACTAGGGTGTAGTGTTCTTGGGTCAGGAGGGATTTTTGGCCAACTTTGAAGTCACGTGACGCGAAAAAGAAAGCGAATATCGAAAATCCGGCCTGACCAAATCTAGATATTGTCCCATAGATTCATATGCCACAATCAAATTCAAGATAACTTAAGAAATGTAGGAGGAGATAGATTTTGAAAATCGTCATAATGCAACTACATGAAGCAGTTTTCGCAAAATTCAGTCACGTGACGTGGAAGTATTCGAAGATATCGGTATTTTTCGAATGGACATGAAAGACAAGGTCAGCTGCTATACAATGACACCATTCACTAACTTTTACCATGCCCAGTAGAGAATATATAGCCTCCTGAAGGTAGGGCAGTTTTTGCAAACCTGGAAGTCACGTGACGCGAAAACGAAAGCGAAATTCGAAAATCCGTCCTGACCAAATTTAGATATTGTCCCATACATTCATGTGCCACAATCAAATTCAAGATCGCTTGAGAAATGTAGGAGGAGATAGATTTTGAAAATCGTCATTTTCGCATTTTTTGCCAACTTTGAAGTCACGTGACACGAAAACGAAAGCGAATATCGAAAATCCGGCCTGACCAAATTTAGATATTGTCCCATAGATTCATATGCTACAATCAAATTCAAGATCGCTTGAGAAATGGCGGAGGAGATAGAATTTGAAAATCGTCATTTTCACAACTTCAAAGGCCTCGTGACCTTGACCTTGACCTTCGGTGACCTTGAAAGTCATACCATCGTGTACGTCTCATCGACCTCTATCAGGATCACTAATAACCAGATCTCCCGCTTCAACTTCATTGTGAACGGACGGATCGAAGGACATCGACACCCATATTATTAGGTCATGCTCGAAGAGATGACCTAAAAAGGAGAAGTCAGCATTGTTGATAGATAGAGGTCTCCGTTTCCAATGACTTCAGACTAAATGCCACAGAAATCAGGAAAATGATTAAATACCAGGATCTGAAAAATGAGGTGAAGAGGAAGTGGAAATTTAAGAAAGCTGAAATTGTACCAGTGATAGTCAGAGCTACAGGAAGGATGAAGAAAACCCATCCTGAGTATTTGGGGAATATCACTGTGAATATCATTCCTGGGAATATCACTACAAACGAGCTACAAGTGGAGGTTGTTGGAGGTTCAGTGAAGATTCTGAAAAGAGCCCTTGGAACGAGGACATGAGAACGAAGTTTCACAGTTTGGTGGAACGAGGCGATAAGAACGAAGTTTCACAGTTTGGTTCATGAATCACGATCCTTTACTAAATAGGAGGTGGAGATTTAACTTCCTCCCCCTCCTGAAACCCGCAAATGGAGATAACAACCAACGTGAAACCTATTACACTTATTTTGTAATCTTTCAAACAAATAATTTACTCCTAAAGTGATTTACTGTTAATTAGGTAAAAGGTTTGAATACTTACGTAACTGAGAATCATCTGATTTTCCTCCGTTAATCAAACTTATTCACATTTTATCTTTATCACTTTGGAGTAGTTTATGAAGACTCAATATGTTAAAATCGATTTGAAAACATCATTAAATAAGCTCAGGTGGCATCAAAATGTGAAAACTTTGGGGGGGGGGAGGGGTAATGAATACTTGTGCAGGCCCCTGTACATCAGAATCATGTCCGAATCACCAGAATTGACAATTTATTTTTGTTCATATTAACAAATGGTACTTGAGCTCCTTTCCTCCAACTCAACTTTTAACTCTCCACATTCATGAACTGTGGGTTGTCTTTGGACTAAGCTCTACTCCTTTGTTAATGGAAGGTGAAGGTAACATGATCTCGAAACCAAAGTGCAGGAAAGTTACAAATTGATAAAGATGAAAAGCACCAATGAACAATGAACATTTCTGTCAGGTCAGGTTCGATCTGTGACCTGCTACAGGTACCATGTAAACCTGTACTAACCTGTTCCATGGTCGGGTTGTCGGCGACTAAACCGTCTCCCCCACCAGGCTTTCTGGTGAGGAGGGTGTTTGGATATGGACACCCAGCAGGATTAAAAACAAAACCTGTCAAAGGGCGGAGGAGCTCCTTGTGAGCCAACGGCCATCCATATCTAGTGCCCAACTGTGTCTGCGGACGTCCTCCTGCAGTTGGGTCACTTCTTATTAGGAGGTTGGTGGCAGGATTTGCACTCCGGCCACCGTAAAACCCTTCATTCCGCAAAAACGCAAAAAAATCTGAAAACCCACTCCGTGGGAGTACCTCCTGTGCAGCTTCCCTTCGCAGGGCAGCTCACCGGATGACGGGATTGGGGCAAAGCCTTCGGGACCCCCAATCTTTGATGATAGGATGGAAACCACGGGGTAACATCCCTGGGTCAGATTGCGGGAGAGTGTGTCGGAGTGGTGCTGAGGTGTCGTCCACCAGACGGCGGTCTCCTTGGGTTAACCTGAGGCGGTCCCTTCGGGTGGGTGCCTGGAATGTCCTATCCCTAAGAGAGGATGATCACCTGTCTCTGTTATCATCTGAGCTCAAGCGTTTGGACATCGGGATTGCAGCTCTCTCTGAGGTTCGGAGACTGGATTGCGTCGAGATAATGGTGGGTGGTTACACCTACTATTGGTCTGGTCGCTGTGATGGTTACCATACCCAAGGAGTTGCTGTAGCTGTGTCCAATAAGCTGACCCCAATGATAATTGAGGTAACACCGGTAAACGAGCGTATTATGAGATTAAGGATTCGTCACTCCTTAGGTGTCATTTCCCTGGTCTCTGTTTATGCTCCGACTGAGGCGAGTGATCTCACCGTGAAGGATGCATTCTACGCCACGCTCGAGTCTGTGGTTGATCAGTGCCCCAGACGAGATACACTTCTAGTCTTGGGGGATTTCAATGCATCGACTGGAACTGATAGGGACGGTTATGAGGTGTGTGTTGGTCCCCATGGGTCAGGAACTATGAACCAGAATAGCACTAAGTTCCTTGACTTTGCAAGAAGTCATGGACTTAGGGTGGCTGGTTCATGGTTTCAGCGCCCACAAGCTCATCGCTGGACTTGGTATTCCAACGCTGGCGGTGTGGCAAAGGAGATTGACCATGTCCTCATTGACGGTCGTTGGAGGATGATCCAGAACTGCAGGGTCTACCGGAGTGCTCAGTTCCTCAATACTGACCACAGGCTTGTTGTAGCAACTCTAAAGCTGCACCTTAAATCCTGGAGAATGGTACCATCCCAGCCTCGGCTGGATGTTGCCAAGCTCAGGGACGAGAGAGTCGCTGAGGAGTTTGCGAACAGGCTGAGTGGACACTTGGGGGGTCTGGGTGCTTTGGGGGGTCCTGACGAGTTGTGGAGCGCCTTCAAGACCACCGTCCTTGATGTTGCCGGTGGATGCCTTGGAGCTCGCCGCAGGGCAAAGAAGAATTTTGTCTCTCAAGGGACACTGGATACCATTGACCAGAGTCGCAGGGCCAGGCTGAATGGCAGAGCTGAGCTGTTCAGGGAGATGAGGCGTAAAACTGTACGTGCACTGAGGGTGGACAAGGAGGCCTATGTGCGAGGAATCTGTGAGGGGGTAGAGCATCACCTGTGGACAGGTGATTCTCGTCCCGCTTACAGGGGAATTCGCGCATTACGTTCATCCAAGCCCATCCCTCGGAGCACTGCAGTTCGAGCAGAGAGTGGTAGGCTCTTGACAGAGGAGTCTGAAGTGAAGGCCCGCTGGGCCGGTTACTTTGAGCGGTTGTACCAGGCTGATCCCCCAACTGTCGAGTTGGACGTCAAGGGTGTTACAATCCCTGTTGCTGACCCTCGAATCAAATGTGGTCCACCTACGTGTCGTTCACCTACCACTCGTGTCGTTGCATGCAGTTTTGTGCTCTGCCTGGAACACAGGCATCATCCCAACTGACTGGAAGAGGGGCCTTGTTGTCCCTCTCTGGAAAGGGAAGGGTGATCGCCAAGTCTGCAACAACTACCGAGGGGGTGCCGCTGCTCTCAGTGCTGGGCAAGGTCTTTGCTCGGATAATTCTTGATAGGGTTCGCCACCATCTGCTTGAGCACCAGCGGCAAGAGCAGTCAGGCTTTACACCAAAGAGGTCAACGATTGACCGTATCCTTGCACTTCGTGTCCTCACCGAACGCAGGCGAGAGTTTCGGCAGGGGCTGCTTGCAGCCTATGTTGATCTCTGTAAAGCGTTCGATTCAGTGTATCGGGATGTCCTCTGGAGGATTCTTGGTCTTCGTGGGGTGCCACCAAAACTGATCGATCTGATGTCTGAACTCTACTCTGGTACTGAGAGTGCTGTGAAGTGTGGTGGTACCATCTCTGACTTATTTCCAGTTGTTACTGGAGTTCGTCAGGGATGTGTACTTGCCCCCACACTTTTCAGCACTTGTATGGACTGGATTCTAGGGAGGATGTCGGAGAGATCAAGTTGCGGTGCGTCATTTGGGAATGTCAAGATCTCGGACCTTGATTTTGCAGATGATGCAGTCATCTTTGCGGAGACTTTAGACATCCTCTTGGGGGCCCTCGAGGTGCTGAATGAGGAGTCGGAGCCGCTGGGATTACGGGTTTCTTGGGTCAAAACAAAGATCCAGGCTTTCGGTGACATCTTGGATGCTGCTGTCCTGTCTGTGTCTGTTTGTGGTGAGGATGTTGAGGTCGTGGAGAGATTCACTTTCCTTGGCAGTGATATTCATGTCTCTGCTAGCTGCGAGTCAGAGGTCAATAGACGTCTGGGTCGGGCCTGGGGAGTCATGGATTCACTGGATCATGGGGTGTGGCGCTGCCGGTACCTGTGCGGGAGGACCAAAGTCCGAGTCTTCAGGTCCTTGGTACTTCCAGTCTTGCTCTATGGGTGCGAGACTTGGACTCTGACCAAGGATCTGAGACGGAGACTTAATTCCTTTGGTACCAGGTCTCTTCGGAGAATCCTTGGCTATCGCTGGTCGGATTTTGTGTCCAACGAGCGGTTGCTGAGAGAGACTCGGATGAGATTTGTTACCTGCATAGTCCGTGAGCGTCAGTTGCGGCTGTATGGACATGTGGCTCGTTTTCCTGACTCTGATCCTGCTCACCAGATTCTCTCAGCGAGAGAGTCTCATGAGTGGAGGAGGCCAGTGGGTCGACCACGTGCCTCATGGTTGCAACAGGTTGACCATCATCTCAAGGAGATGGGGATGGGCCTGGCATCTGCCTGGGGGATGGCCAGACGGAGGCCCCTGGAGTACCGGCGGAAAGTGGACGCAGCGACGTGCTGTTCTGGCACATGCTCCCATACCTGACCTGACCTGACATGTGACAGGATTCACAGGAAGTCCAGTCAAGGAGCAAAGAGGCATCCAAGGCAACGTAAACAAAAGCCTTTAACACAACAACATGATGGAAGAAAAGGATTGGTCAGGCACTCTTTCCAGATCTGAAATGTAAGGATGTGAGTCACAACCTGCTTTCAGGTCAGCTTTGAGTTCGTCGACAGATTCCTGATCTTTCCTTTGATTAGCTAACAGGGTGGAAATGAATCCTGTTGATTGCCAGGATGTGCAGTTGCTCAACCGAGTGGAGAACGGCAAAGTAATATGCCTCGTCGCAGTCAACATAAATGGGATAACCAACATTGGAACACATTTCGAATGAACACAATTAACATCGATACGACTACATGTCGTTACCAAATGCAAATAAAAGTAAAAAATAAAAAAAACCCCATTTTAAACAGAATAAAATCTCGTTATTGATTGCGATCATAAAATCATATAATCAATCCAATCATAAAAGCGAGAGCTTTTAAAGCCACAAAAATATGAATTGGCTTTTGATACGATTGAAGAAATCCTAATTGTAAAGCAGTTGACAACTTGAAATGCGTCGTTAGCGACAAGATGCAGACAGACCTGCGGCTGGTTTGCAACAATGCATGCAGCTGACTGCGATCGAGTGAGAGCAGCTGTGGGTTCAGCACGCCTTCCAATGTGTGCAAAACCGATGGCTCCAGATCTGATAGCGTCCTCTGCAACTCTCCTATCTGTTTTTTTCATACACCCACAATCACATGCTTTGTTATTTCATACACTCACAATCACATGGTGTGACAACACCACAACAATGGTCAAACAAATGAGATTTGTGGGGCAACTGACTGGCATTTGGGCAGAGGGTCCACAGGTTGATACAACAAACAAGGGGATGGATAAACAAGAGAAGAGGATTGAGAGAGGAAGGAGGGGAAACAGTAACATCAATAAGTATCAATAAGTATTCAACCCTTTTGCGATGACACTCCAAATTGAGCTAAGGTGCATCCAGTTTCCTTTATTCATCCTTGAGATGTTTCTACAAGTTGATTGGGGTCCACCTGTGGCCATTTCAATTGATTGGACGTGATTTGGAAAGAAACACACCTTTCTATACAAGGTTCCACAGTTGACAGTGCATGTCAGAGCAGAAACTCCAACATGAAGTCCAAGGAACTGTCCTTAGAACTTCGAGATAGAATTGTGAGGAGGCATAGATCTGGGGAATGGTGTAAACCAATTTCTAGTGTTGAAAGTTCCCAACAGCACAATGAGCTTCATCATTAAGTAATGGAACGAATATGGAACTACCCAGACTCCTCCTAGAGTTGGACGTCCGACCAAACTGAGCAACTGGGCAAGAAGGACCTTGGTCAGGGAGGTGACCAATAACCCAATGACCACTGACAGAACAACAGAGTTCCTTGGCTGACATGGGAGAACCTGCCAGAAGGAAAACAGTCTCTGCAGCATTTCACAAACCTAGGCTTTATGGGAGAGTGACCACATGGAAGCCATGCCTGAGAAAAAGGCACACGACAGCAGGCCTGGAGTTTGCAAAAACGCATGTGAAAGATTTTGAGAACATGAAAGAAAACATTTTGTGGTCTGATGAGACTAAAACTGAACTCTTTGGCCTGAATGCAAAGTGCTTCGTCTGGTGGAAACCAAGCACAGCTCATCACCCATCTAACACCTTCCCTACCGTGAAGCACGGTTGTGGCAGCATCATGCTATGGAGATGCTTTTCAGTGGCAGGGACTGGAAGACTTGCAAGGATAAAGGGAACAATGAATGAAGTCAAATACATAGAAATCTTTGAGGAGAACCTGCTTCAGAGTGCAAAAGACCTTAGAGTGTGGCAAAGATTTATGTTCCAACAGGACAATGACCTCAAGCATCCAGCCAAAGCAACACTGGAATGGTTTCAGAACAAGAACGTGAAAGTCCTTGAGTGGCCCAACCAAAGCCTAGACTTGAACTCCATTGAGATTCTGTGGAAAGATTTAACGATTGCTGTTCACCGACGCTCCTCATCCAACCTGACAGAGCTTGAGCAAATCTGCAACGAAGAATGGGAGAAAAATCTCCAAATCCAGATGTACAAAGCTGATACAAACATACACAAGAAGACTCGAAGCTGTAATCGCTGCCAAAGACGCTTCTCCAAAGTATTGACTCAGGGGATTCAACACCTATTGATGCAAGACATTTCAGACTTTCATATTTAATCAATTTGTAAAAATTTCGAAAAGCATGTTTTCACTTTGTCATTATGGGGTATTTTGTATAAATCAGACATAAAATTTCAATTTAATCCATTTTAAACTGAGGCTGTAACACAACAGAATGTGACAAAAGTCGAGGGGTGTGAATACTTTCTGAATCCTCTGTACAAGTCGTGAACTCCATTAACAAGTAGAAAGTTCACAGAACACCTTCACCCCACGCAGTCTTGAGAAAAGGACATGGGAAGGATTTATTAAACTCTTGGTTTGCATTTCCAAGCACGATCTAATATATATATATATATATATATATATATATATATATATATATATATATATATATATATATATATATATATATATATATATATATATATATATATATATATATATATATATATATATATATATATATATATATACACACATTGCCTACGAGTTGCGATTTTGTCTGAATCTTGATAATCCCCTACGCTGAGAGTGTGAGCAGCAAAACTTGATTGGTCGAGATGGCGTAACATTTGGTCCAAGTACTGCTAAACAGGTTTTTGAAAGTGCCAAGAAAGCAATTTGTGTTCTTCAGTGTTCAAGTTTATAATTAAATTGAAATAAAATAAAAGCTTTCAAGGTTGGAGAAAAAAAAAAAAAAAAAAAAACTTCTGGAGTTTACCACTGATTATCAACCGTCTTTTACACCACCTTGTTTAACACGTTTAATTGGTGCCCGTTTGTGTCCTTTATGACGTCCCTAAAAACAGTAAGTTTCTTGTTTGGAATGATTTTCAATTTTGTTTGACTGCCAGGTCGGCAGACTGAGTATAAAATATTATCTCGCTCTTCTCTGCACATGCGCGATTGGGACGAGATTCTGTAGAATATGCCGAATTCAGAGCGAAAGTACCGCTAAACTGCATGTTCGAGTTCCGATTCTCCAGTGTTTAAAATATAAAATTAATTTGAAATGGTTGAAAACACATGGGTAGTAAAAAATGGTTTAACAAGACAATTCCAGAATGGTATCCTCAGTTTTTGAAAATAGTTTCTCAGAGCAGAGAAGATCGAGTTTGGTTGAGAAGGATCCCAGAACTAGTAAAATGACATCATTTTGATATTCCTTATCGTTGAAATTTCCTTCGTTGTCCCGACTGAATTTAACTTCAGAGGTGCTTTGAGAATGTATAAAACTGTTGATGCGATCGAATTGCTAAAAAGCTTGTTTAGCACGATGAGATAGGTGCCAACGCTGGATGTGACATCAGAGAAATGGTGGATACCTGTGGACTCGGGTCACCTTACTGAAAATCTGGCTTATAGATTTCATGATAATTCGTGCTATCAATTGTACAAACACAATTCGACCAGGACAATAAAGCACAATGAGCTTGTCTGCATTTGGTTATTTGTTAATCTCACCTAGGTTTTGGCCGGTATCGCTCAAATCTGGCAGGTAGGCATGCGTACTCAGCTCCAGGCTCATAAACCCTCCCCCCCCCACCCCATCCTGAGAGAGGGCGGGTGGGGAACTTCCAAATTAAGTTGGGGTCGTGATCCATTGGGGTGTTCATTACAAAAGATGAGCAAAGTTTTAGGATAGGAGAAGAGGGAGAGGCAAGACCATGAGGGAAAGGAAATGCACAAATGATCAAACATTTGCACACATGATATGTAGATGGCCCTGAACAGGGCTCTCCTAACATTTAATGGAAAAATCCTTCCAGAATGTTCTCAAACTTCCACTTCACCGCATGATGGGATCCCATGCTACTCCTCCAAACAAACTATAAAACTTACTCAAAACATATGAGGCTACTCCACATCTCACCTTGTGTTGTAAAATGGCTTCCAAGGCCCAAAACTCAAATGGCAGAGAGTAGGTAGCCAACTGGCCCTGCCCCAAGAGTTGAGGAATAAGCTCTCCTCTCAGCCAGGCCTCAATTCCTGGTCCAGCCCGGAAATCCAGCAGCAGGAGGTGGTCTGAGCTTAGTATGGCCTTTAGGTGCTGGCATGAGGGGGCATAGCATTGGGAAGAGGGTGGGGGGAGACAATTTTCTGATATGTATTGTCACCTGTACGAGTATAATTGCCAAGAAAATTCACCTGGAGACACATTTTTGCAGATACCTTGTATTGCAGAATTGGGATCAATAATAATAATAATAATAATAATAATAATAATAATAATAATTTAACGATACCTGTGAACGATGCTATCGGCTTCCAAGCAGTCCAAATCTGCCACCAACATGGAGCACCATTCGTATGTTTTTTGGGGGAAATAGAATCCAAATCAATCATCAGTAGGAAAAGTTATGTAAAGTATTGTGATGGTTTGGTGGATGTCACCTCTGGATAACGCCGTGAGGACGGCGAGTCTACAAGAGACCACGGTTGCTGTTTTTAACTCCAACTCTGGCTGGATATTCGGATATTCGTGCCCAAGTTCGGTTTACCATGCCGGTGAATTAAGCGAGACAAAGGGGGAACCATGCAAGAGGTAACGTAACATACCTTGGTCAGTTGGCTGAAGGATACCAACGTAACGAAATTGCATCTGAGATTGAACTTAGATAATGAATCCAAGCTGGCCAAATGCCTCAGCAGTCTTATGCCACCATCAGAACAGAGAGAAAAAATCAGAACTTCGTTTCTTAAATAAATGGCTTTTCGTGGCAGTAACAAAAATGCAAATATTTACAATAGTAAGCCAAACAAGTATTTACAAGTGGAGAAAACAACGGAACGACATAGATGTACAACAATTACAGCACGTATACATCCCCCCTTATCCCCTATGCGACAGACCCACCTTCGGAACCTTATCAATGGCTTAACACTTGACATTACACATGCCAGCATAATGAGTCTTATGTGGAAGGGAGAGATGGGTGATTGGCAAAGAATGATGTGATGAATGATTGGTGACGAAGATTAGCTGAGATAGGACGGACCACATGCACACCTTAACACTTGTTGACTCTGGATCCCACGTCCTGACCGAAAGCGGGACCCTCCACCCGCACTCCATTCCCTTCCTGCATTTTGCACAGCCGCAGCACTGGTGTTTCCCCGTGAGGCAGTGACGTCACTTGCGGCACATATTTAATGAGTCTCATGAGAGGATGTCCGGGCATCGTAGACGAGGCAGAGGGTCCAGCAACGGAGCTATCGGACATGGGAATGTAAAAGCGAACATCTACAAGGGAGAAGTGATAAGGAAGAAATCGAAAGGACGGAGATGGAAGACGCAGGAAAGAATGAATGACCAAGACGAATGGTGTGACGAGAAATGAACGGCAAAGCGTGAAGGAGAGTGAAAGAAAAAAAAAAATCACGAGCAAACAAAGCAAAGTGAAAGGAATGACAGAGAGAAGAATGCAAAGAGGGAAAGACAAGAGGACCTCGCACCTGTGCTATCAATAACAATTGAGCTCCCAACAGAGTTCGTAACCTTCTCAAGCTTTGAATCTCTCCGGTCCTCTCAATAATGTTACACCCCCCATCCCTTCACACCCTTCTCTCCCGGAGCGGCTCTACGGGCGTCGGGCAGCCTTATATGCAGCCTCAAATCCTCCCATGCTTCACTTCAACCCCCACCCCCCTCATCCATGGGAGGGGCTGCATTAAAGCTGGATCTTCACACGACCTCACACAAGGAAAGTAGACGCAGGAGGAGGCCATCCGGCCCATCATGCCTGCGCAACATCAAAACCATCTTCGGTAGGCGCTCAAGAAATGTGCCCGTAAACGGCCCTCAGGGCACTCGTGAAGAGAATCGGCTCACGAGCCTCTGGTTTTGGCGCAACCTTTTGTTACAGGCACTTGTGAAGCTGTTTGAAATGGTTTTGGGGGGCTACGCGGATAATGAGTTCGTAGGTGAGGAACACATGCTGCAGGTGGTTTATGGAAAGGATTGTGGAATGACGAAAAATGATATTTGAGATTTCTAACGACACAATCGCAACACAGATCTAGCAAAACAGACTTTAGACAGTTCAACGAAACAATGTAACTGAAATAACTGCTTCAATTATGGAGGATCTCTCTGGGTCTCATCAAAACCACAGCAGCATGTTAATTTTCATGGCACATTCAGCATCAGTAGGCCAAAGTACATATAGTAAGCCACTTCTTTTCTTAAATCTCAGTATTTTGTGATTTCGTAACATATTTGACCAATAGCGAGCTTCCAGAGTTTTTAAAGCAGAAGCTTCTAAACTTCAATACCGCCTCGGGGTGCTTAAGCTGTCTGCCAAATTCAATGACGATCCGTTTTATAGTTCTGGAGAAGATTTATTTTATGTTCGGAACAAAATTTAAGATGGCCACCAATAAAAGGCAAAATTTGAAAAACAAAATAAATTCAGATCAAGTTCCAAGGATGTGCTGTACACGTGCAGCGCAGAATGGCATAGCCAGCTGGAACAGTTTTTTGAAAAGTCATTGAACAAAATTTGGCAGAAGGCGATAGTTATTTCACAACTTGGTTTACACAGTTCTTCAGCTGAAATCTTGGGTCGGTAGGTCGAAATATAAATATAAATTCAATTTTTAGAAATTATATACTTTTATGATTTGTTTTCAGATGTTCCATGGAAAAAGACAAGGGTAGGTGGGGGAAAATAAATATAAATCCCAGACCAGGAGGATCTAAGAAGACATTGAAGATGGAAGACCATTCAAATGCAGGATGCCCATGTTCACTGTATCATCTGATGTGAAGAACAATAAATAAGGATTAAAACTTGTTTTTACAATATACTCCTGGCATGTTTTTCTTATAGAAACCTGTTGGATCATCAAACAAATGGAAACAACGTGTGGCCCTAAATGGAGTTCTTTCATCCCCTCTTCCTGTGCAGGCTGGAGTTCCTCAAGGTAGCGTTCTGGGCCCTGTTCTTTTTCTGGTTTTCATCAATGATCTCTCGGACTCTCTGGAAAATCCTCTATTTCTCTTTGCCGACGACTCAACCCTCTGCCGTACCATCTGTCATCCCTCAGACCGGCAAGCAGCAGCTTCTTCGCTCACTGCAGATCTGGATAAAATCACAAACTGGTCCAACACGTGGAACATGTCTTTCAATCCAGACAAATCTCACACTCTCACTATGTCTCTTCGAAAGGACCGTTTACAAAACCCCCCCATCCACTTTCTCAACAATCCTCTGGAAGAAGTCTTTTCTTTCAAGCTTCTGGGTCTCACTATCTGCCATGACCTTTCCTGGGAAAGTCACATTTCCAACCTTGCCTCAAAAGCCAGTCGCCGACTGGGAATCCTCCGCCGTGCAAAGTCCTTCCTCGGCCCTCTTGAGCTCCTGACCACTTACAAAGCTTTTGTCCGTAGCCTGATGGAGTACTGCTCTCCCTTCTGGGCTGGTGCTCCTGCCTCCCACCTTTCTCGACTTCACGCTGTCGAAACCAGGGCTTTTAAGATCATTGGCATCTCCCGCAATGAAGCTGAGTCTTTGGGCCTCTCACTCAATCACCGCAGGTTGGTCGGTGGTCTTTCTGTCTTCTACCGACTCCTCTCCAGCCTTGCCCCCTGCTCTCTCTGCGATTTGTCCCAACCACATTTCCACAGGGCGCTCAAGGTCCGCCAACAACCCCCTTCTGGTAAAACTACCAAAATCACGAATCACTGCTCATCTTCACTCTTTCATTCCTCTTTTTTCCCGCCTTTGGAATAAACTTCCTCACTCTATTCTTTCCCATTCTTCCCTTCAGGCTTTCAAAACAGCTGTTCACCACCACCTCTAATCTTCCCCCATCCAAATCCTCGATCTTTTCTACCCCCGATAATCCACCCAAGCCCACTTCCTTCAATTCTCCTGCTTTCCTTCCTGAAAGTCCCTTTAATGTCCATCTTCCCCTCGCCATGTTCCCCGTCCCATCCCCATCCCTCTCCCTTCCACAGTTCACCTGTGTCTGTTCCCCAATGTTTTGTCCCTTCCACTCCCGCCCCTCTTGTCTCATGCCTCCTTGCTGTGAGTTGTGTGTTAGCTCTCATACGAGCCTCGACCAAGGTATATAAAAAAAAAAAAAAAAAAAAAAAAAAAAAAAAACAATGCTGAGAAAAGTGCATGGATGCACGTGCACAACAGTGCATAGTGCTGGATAAGATTAAAAAAAAGTGTCTACTAGGAGTCAACACGCTAAAAACTGTCAATCAGAGCCATAACCAGCTTAGTTTTCAGTGGGCATCTGATCGTACCGTCTCCCCATCCCCATCAGCACATCAAAGGCTGATTTCTGGTCTATTGAAGGCTGAATATCAGCATCTCGCAGGGAAACTTTGACATACTTGGCACCGAAATCTTTCAATACGAACAGCGGTGTACAGCTTTCGACGGAAACAAAATCTGCACGATCGAGAGTAGCGTGCGAATCATCCCTGCTGCTGCACTGAATTGATGTAATAGTTCGGCCAGAATATTCAGTCAAGATGTTGCGTGATTAAATCACCAATACAGTCACTCGAATTTATACCGCTGACATACTTCTTAACAATTACTTTTGCTCCAGAAACCACAGTCAATCTGAACCACGCTGGCCACTGCTCAGACACCATGACCGAAGACGACTGCGCAGTTTGGTTAAAGGGGACTCGGCATTTTGGTGCGCACGAAATTATATTTTGAAAATAAATGCCGACATTTACATTTCGGGTTTTGAAACTTTTGCACCTTCGGTGGAAAATTTATAAATATAAAAGACTAAAAATGCGTCTTATATTTATATTTCATTTTCGGCAAATATACCGTTGGCAAATGTGTAAACCAAGTTATAAAATAGCTAAGGCCGAACTAGAATAATAATAGCCCAGGCAAAAACAATCGGCTTCCCGCCTGTCAGCTTGGAAGCCTAAAAATAAGACCTCGTGTCCTGAAGCTCACCTGGATCAGGAGCAACAGTCACTCAGACCCCGTTTGATGCTGAATTTTTTTTTTTTATGTCGTAAACAAACTTTGGTACATCACAGGTGATGAAGGTTGTGGTCAAGTTTCATCAAAACCGTATGGGTGGTCTGGAGGTCTAAAGGTCTGAAATTGTTTAAAGGGCCTTTAAGGTTGTAAAGGGTTGAATGTAATTCATGCACATACTCATGTTCTGTGCGGACAAACAGACAAAAGAAAAACTGACCCAAATGCAATACTCTCTCCTCTGGCAAAAGTAAGTATGTTCACACAAGGTAGCAAGCAGCACACCTACATTTCAAGGGTTGCAAACACTATGACATCAAGTGTGAGGCTGACAAATGTTACGAATAGAAATACAACACCTGGCCAATCGGAAATGACTAACTCTGTCAACACAAGCAATACTTATTCAGTAATGGAAGCCTCCATGTAGCTTAGGGCCAGTGCATACATGATATGTGAAGCTAAATCCAGTAAAATAAAAGAACCGATAGAGTTATTTGAGGGTGGTAATGAAAGGGATGATGATGAAACTGACGCCATCGACTGAGCCAGTTAGTATGTCTAATTAGCCTGCTATCTTAGTGGATTGCACCAATACTTAGTTATATGCTCCTGATCAAATTGATGCATTGATGTTATCCTATATTGGAGAGGGGAGCAAAATGAGCCGACCCATGCTAGTTCTTCTCCATAAAACATGGACAACCTCAGTAGTTAAGATTTTGAAGCTATGTTATGATATCGGAGTGATCCCCAATTTTCATTGCCCTCATATCAAGTCATGAAGCTACGAGTGCATGAAAATGAGCAAAATGCCAAACAGCGCCTTTTTAGACATGGGTGGTCAGCTTTGAGTCTCACCCCCAATTTTCAAGTTGCACCTCGATCATGAAACGAAAATCGGTTTCTAGTCACTTCTCAGCCTGCTGGACACGGCCGTGAGATAAACGCATCAATGCAGTTTGTAAATATTAAGGCTCGTTCCACCGCAAGGGCTGAGAAAAATCGGTATTGCGGTGCAAAATTTGACCACCGCATTGCAACTTGGATAGCCACTCATCCGAGTGCTTTAGAAGCGTGCCCTTTGGATATACTGAGCTTGAAAACAAACAATTTCACACTAAAATAGACTTCAAATACTGTGTTTGAAAACGATGAAGTTGGCCATCTTGGAAAATGGCGGCGTGTGCCATCCGTACTAACTCAAGAACATGCGATCAGGTGTTTTCACGATCTACGTGAAAACACCAAACAAAAGAGATGCGAGTGCACGTCGGCATACCTCCATTCGCATAAGCACACAGTTGTTGCGGCTGATGATACTGAAGAGATGCTGGAAACGTAGATCCCGTGGCTGGAGGCCTAGCTCTTGGCAGAGCTCAGATTTATTTCGCTCTGGCAGGGTATAAAGAGAAATACCCCCAGAATAATTTTCAAAAGGTTCACCTCATGACTTACACAGACAACACAGCTGGAACTACAATTTGTTTATTTTAATACTCACTGATATACCATTGTGATGCTGGTAAAATATATAACATTGCAACAACATTAGGTGGCAATGTATTATATTACATGGAACGGGGGGGGGGGGCTGGAGGGGGAGATGCAAAAATAAGATCGATCAAAGGAGGAAAAGTGATTGGGATAAGGAAGACATCTCCACAGGGCATAATGGAGGACTGAGAGCATGGCAAGAGGACAAAGAAAAGGAAAATGACAAAAGAGTTAATGGAATGAAAGAATAATTCTTGGCAGGATACACGTTTATCCCGATATTTTCAGTCTGAATGTTTCCACTGGGAAGGGGTGGAAGTGGGATGGTGATGGTTAGTGTAGAAGTTGCAGCCCACACACAACCACATTTTAGATGTTTAGATAGGAAGTCGTGGAACTTGATGTCAATGAATGCCTGAGAAATACATGACCACTTGCTATCAGGACCAGATGGAATGTTACAGTGTGTTGTGGATTTCAAAACATGAAAAATCGAATCATCGAGGGCATCCACAAACGTCGTGTTTTAGTCAGACTTTCTTTCACCACTCAGCGGACGGATGCATGGAAGAACGAAACCCAATCCACAAGCCCCAGTTTCATACCAAGTCCAACGAGGGCTAACAAGATCGGCAAACGCATTTTCGAGAAATAGTTCAGGACGTGTTCAACACCGGCATTTTTTTTTTTTTTTTACAACTAAAATGGCAATCATTGATCAGATCACACAGTGACGTGAGGTGCACGTGTATGCCATCATGTACTGTGCTTGTGCCAAGTTTGAACAAAATCGGACCATGCGTGTCCGAGAAATGGCTGTGGACTGACGCACGGAGGAGACCCAATCCATAAGCCCCCGTTTCAGACCAAGTCCAACGGGGACCAATAATACACAAGAAGTGGCAGGTTCAATGGCCGATTTGGTCAAATTAATTATACAAACAGCCCTATACATGAATCGGGGTCATTCTGATCCTATGTAGCAAGTCTGGATGTAATCAGCTCAGAATTGTAGGAGGAGTAACGTGACAAACAAGCAAGCACACACACACACACACACACACACACACACACACACACACACACACACACACACACACACACACACACACACACACACACACACACACACACACGTCCTTGAATTATAGTGAAGATATCCTCAATAAAATAAGTGTGCAAAACAAAATTTAGATTTGAATCATTCATCAAATTCCATTTCATCATCTTTTTTTTGGTAAGGCGCGTGAGGAACAGTAGATTACAAGACGGTGAGTGAGATGTGGAAGTGGAGGATGTCATTCCAGAAGATGAAGATCTCCCCAAAACTCCCCCTGCACTTCTCAAACCAATCCTGACTCTGCCAGACCACTCCTTGTCGCATCAGTGCTCTGAGAGAGACAGGCAGTCACTGATGGAAAGTAAAACTTACTAGAAGTTTGTATTTCATACCATTGTTTTAGGTTCTTACAACACGTCAGTAATGTAAACATTAACATTACCATATTTGAATGATTTTCATTTTATAAACCAAAAGAGGTTTATTTAAATATTTCAGGATAACAGCATATGCCCGGTGTTGGCTTAATGGTTAGGGTGGTGGGTTTGGGATCCAAGCATTCTGAGTTCAAATCCCACTCGGCTGTTCAATTAATACCAGGTAGGGTTAACTCGGCCTGTCATCCTTCCGAGGTCGGCCAAACGAGTGCCAGCTTGCTGGTATACCGTGTCGGAATGGTGACCCGTCCAGGATTGTGCCCAATAGCCAAGGCAGCACCAACACTCTGCATAGAGTATGGTCCCAATGGATGGATGGATCGTGATGGGTTCATTTACTCAAAGCTCCAGCCAACAATTTACAGTAAGCTCGTTTTATTAATCATCTGGTGTAATTTATGCCTAATATTGCTTTTGACATTTTCTGCATATTTACCCCTCAAGGTGAGAAGCCCTATGTGATTGGGGAGAGGCTGATGAGAAAGAAGTGGTTTATGAAATGGAATTGTTTGAGAAATCCACTCTGGGATATTACAGGCACTTCTTAAGAAAGTGAATGGCTTTACGGAGGAGGCCACGATGCCTTAAGGGCTAAACTTCCCATTTATAGATACATTTGAAGATTTTGAAGCATTGTAAACTCAACTGATTGATCCAGAGGTTCAAAGTAGATTGGTTAGTAGTGTTAATTTCTGTTCCTACTCATCCCTCACCCTCTGCAGGTTGTTTTTCCCCACCTAATTTGTATATATAGATGTGAGATAATGTGATGGGGTGGTGGATGCTCGTGTCATGGTGTGATCGGGACATGGCGGGACTCCCGTGGCCGCTTTCTTGAACCTTGACTCAAGCAAAATCGACAAACGGATTTTCAAAGACAAGAAACCACTGATTACAAACAGGTGAAACCTATTGCACTTATTAAGCTATTAAACAAATAATTTACTCCTGAAGTGATTTAGGGAAAAGATTTGAATTCTTATGTAACTGAGAATCATCTGATTTTTCCCTGTTGATCAAACTTGTTCACATTTTATCTACATTTTTTAACTTTATCACTTTGGAGTAGTTTGTGAAGACTCAATATATTAACTTTGATTTGAAAGCATCATGATACAAGCTCAGGTGGCATCAAAATGTGAAAACTTAGGAGGTGGGTGGGAAAATGAATACTTTTACAGGACAATGTATGTTTCTGTTTAAGGAAGCAATTGTAGAAATACATACACAAACTAGAAGGGTAATCAGTAGAGCAAATACCTCTGCCACATAATGCTTCATCCAATAGAACACATCAAGCCCAATACATTTTTGACATGACATATCATGCTATATATATATATCGTGTCAAACCATGTCAGCCCAATTTCTCTATGGCGAAGAATCACTTAAAAAAATAAATAACTATTGAATCCGCATCCGGATTCAGACCTTCACCAAAGTCGAATCAATTCGGCATGGTCACACACCCAACCTGTCCACCAAGTTTCGTACGAATCCGTCCACAACTTTTTGAGATATCGTGCTATATATCGTTTTCGGCCCTATCTCTCAATGATGAAGAATCACTTCAAAAATTCTAGTAGCTGAATGCGGATCCAGATAGTCACCAAAATCTAATCAGTTTGTCATTGTCACACACCAAACGTGTCCACAAAATTTCATCTGAATCCATCCACAACTTTTTGAGATATCCTGTACACAAACAGACAAACAAACAAGCCGGTAGGCGGACATGGGTAGTCAACTACCCAATAGAACCTGACGTGATGGGCCCGTTCGATGGGGAATGACCTGAGGATCAAGCACAAGAAAATTCATGATTCCAGCTTCAAGGGTTAATGCTGCAGATAGTTTTTTCTTTAAAGTACCCCCACATTTAGAGGTTTTTCGGCCGTTGCTAGTCAACGGTGGGGTCCATAGCCACGGTTCTTTCTCACACATAACTAGGACATACCATGAACCTGCCATACCAGTTTCATGTATATCTGACTCGTAGTCTCTGAGATATAACGAACTTCGTTTTTTTATTGTTTTCAACCAGGGTTCATTCAAAGTCTATCTTCTCCGACAGTTTTCATAGGATCCGGCTGGAAATTTTTGACAATATGGCTGAATGTACTGCCCACAGTCGCTTATGGCCCGATTTTTGATTTTCGAAAAAATTAATTTTTTATGATTTTTCAAAAATTTCAAAGTCCCGTTGCTAGGCAACGGTGGTGTCCATAGCAACGGTTCTCATTTGCACACAACTAGGTTATGGTATGAACCTACCAACCAAGTTTCATCGAAATCGTCATTGTATTAACGGAGCACTGGACCGAACAGAGGGACAGAAAGACAGACAGACAAACATATCGATTGAAAAGGTGATAAGGGTAGAACAAACTTCAAAAAAAAAATTTTGAAAGTTTTTTTTTTTTTTTTTCGACTAGATCGACTACACAAACAAGAAAAAGACGTCGTGCAGAGCACGATACTTGCAAAATCCAACCCTCTCTCCAAAGGTTGCCATGGATACATCAAATTGTCCATTTCAATTTTGATATCAAGATCTAAATTGACAACCTTAATCAAGGCTCAGGTGAATCGGATGAAAATTGATTATTTTTCAGATTGAAATTGATTTTAGAAGTTTCACCTTGAGTTGACCTTTGACCTTGAAAATAGTTGGTTTCCCAATTCAGTGATGTATTCTACAAATCCTGTTCAAATTTCAAGTGCATCAAATAAAAAAATGACGATTTTAGAAATTTGACCTCAAGATGACCTTTGACCTCAAAATCAATAGGCTTCTCAGTTGAGACTACCCCGACGACTTGGTGAAGTTTCGTGAAGATTGGTTTGGAATTGTGACCTGTAGGCGATTGACAAACAGACAGAATAACAAAATCGACCGACCAATCAATATACATGAAAAATCTTCAATTTTGCAAATAACAAACAAACAAACAAACAAACAAGACAGAAAGGGGTGAAAACATAACCTCGTTCACCTTCAGTGGTGGAGGTAAAGATTTTCTTCTGAAATATCCACATAAACACATTCTCATGATGGTTTACTCGTTTCACATACCATCGGCCCACATGGAATTTTCATCGCAAACACCACGTTTCGGCAAAATCATATTTTTGTATTTTTACAAAAGGAGAACCTTGTCATTTTTAATATTGATTTTCAGCTGATCCCAGAGATCAGGTAAATCGAATGTTTTAAGTGGGGAATATGGTGGACACATACCAGGTAGATAGTGCACAAGTACTGCTTGGTGGTGGCGAGGTGGATATTTTGTTAAATCAACATGTACGACAGATACACTTGTGTTACAGAAGATAAACTCACTAAATTATAGTTAAGTGTTCTGTGCTTTAAAAAATGTATTCTTGTGCCGGTAGTATCAAGTGGATATGGTGTGGATTGGTGGTGGTGTCTCAGGCGCGCCGTCACGCGCTGGAGGATTTATTTATTTATTGGGCATGGGGGCAGTGTGCGTTGAATGTACCGCTACTTGTTACGTTTCTTTTTCAGGTACATGTACTTGAGGATCTTGGGGGAATAAACATAGATGAGTGTACAAGACGCACGATACACTTTATTATGTCCAACAGCTTTTCGTTGAAATTGAACCTTTGTGGGCGAAACAAGAAGGTCTTCGGCAATACCAACACATTTGAAGGCGTTTACAGTAAATGCTGTTTCAAGGTTATTTTCTTTAGTTAGTGTTTGTTGCAAAACAAACAAAAAAAAACGTTTTCTTGTTTCAAACAAATAACAGAGGTGCTCACAGATTAGATCATAATGTCACGAATAAGAAAGACTTGGTGTCTGATTCTAAGTCCTCATAAATTAGGACAGAAATACAAATAAACTATTTCAATGAGGAATTTGAAAAATTGCGTTTGCATATAGTATCGATAACTTTGTTCTCTTTTCTTTTTGGAATTTCGGGTCAATAAAAAAGAAATACACAAACTTGGGAGAGTGCGCAAAGAAGGATGGAAAAAAAAAATCTCTCTCTTAGTGGATAATTAGAGGATGAGACCGAAATGGCAACAGAGTTGGTTTGGCCACCTTGTTAGATTAAAGGTGAACACCTGTAAAAAAAAAATCTTCAAAATCGCTCAACCGAATGAAGTGAAACTTGGTACATATGATCGAGTACCCCTATATATACTGTACGTCAACGATGATGTCATAAGTCACGTGATTTGAAATTGCTTCGTATCGGACAAGGGCAACTTGGGCCCTGCATCACTGCTCATAGTTTTAATTTTTACTATTACTAGCAGAGTACCCGCCCTATGGACGATCATGTTCCAAGTATGCAACACATTCTGATGCATACCTTTATTTGGGTGGTGCATTGGCAACTGACAGCCCTGTGGAGGCAACAACAAAAAAACCCATGAAGTTATGTGCACAAAGTAAAAACATACCTACTGCTTACAATTTAAAACACCTCACTGAACTGGAAAATATGGGAGCGGCAATATTGTCCTGTAAATGGTGGAGACTTGTAATACTCTCCCCCACCTAGAGGCGGCGCTACACGATACACATTTACAGAGAATTTGTGCCGCCCTCCCCCTCCCCCACTAAGACCACTGGTTAAAAATAAAAAAAAAATAAAAAACGCTCCATACATTAATTGGGATCACACTGATTCTATGTAGCAAGTCTGGATGTAATCGGCCCAGAACTGTAGGAGTCGCATGACAAACAAAACACACAAACACCGGTCCGTGAATAATCGTAAGGTCACCATCTGATTATAATTCACTTTGGACGTTACACAAACATTCACTCCTTTATTTGGTATTTAAGTCAGCTATTGTCACTACCGATGGTTTTAAGCAAATCATTTTTCAAGGGATTTTGTTTTGGATAAAACAAAAAGTTCCACATATTTATGACCTGGATCACTGAATAATACTGTGTGGTGCAATTCATGAGTTGTTAATTGGATGATTTTGCTGTACTATTTTATCACATCATAAACATTTGAAAGAAAGCCAAAAATAATTAAAAATTTGATCTTTCACATATAGAGTGAACTGCACACCTATCATCATACTTCCAATCATCATCAAAGTCATGCAATTCATCATCACAGCTGACATCAAATCCTGCTTTTTTTGTTGATCTCTGATCACAAATTTTGGCTCAGACCTGGTCACCACCTTGGACATTCTGCGTCTGCTCTCCCAACTTTGGATGGAGGCCCTCAATGTCAGACATGAGATCAGAGCCATCTCTCTGGACAAATCTCAAGCATTTGACACAGTCTGTCATCCTGCCTTGCTCTCCAAACTCTCTTCCTATGGCATCCAGGGTCAATTCCACACATGGCTGACTCACTTCCTCCACTCTCATAGCCAAAGTATGGCTCTCAACGAGATCCTCTCATCTCACCCTGTCAAGATTGGAGTGCCTCCAAGCCAGTGTTTTGGGCTCTGTCTTATTCCTAATCTTCACAAATGATTTCTCTGGAAAATCCTCGATCTCTCTGCTGACGATTCCACCCTCTGCCGTACAAACCCTCATCCTTCATAAAGGCAGGCAACTGCCTCTTCCCTCTCTGCAAACCTTGACAGAATCACAAGCTGTTCTAACCTAGAATACGTCTTTCAATCTGGATCCATCTCACACACTCACCTCATCTTTCTGGAAGAACTGTCTTGCAAACCCTCCAAACTACTTTCTTAACAGTCATCTTCAAGAAGTTCAGTTACTCAAACTTTTGGGCCTCACCATCAGCCACGATCCCTCTTGCACAAGCCACATTTCCAAGCTGGCCTCCAAAGCCGGTCGCCGACTGGGCATCCTCCGGCATGCAAAGTCCTTCCTTGGCACACATGAGCTCCTGACCATGTACAAAGCTTTCATCTACAGCTTGATGGAGTACTGCTCTCCTCAATGGGGTGATTCCCCTGCCTCACACCTTGCCGTCCTTGATGCCATGTAATCCAAGGCCTTCAAGATCATTGGAATCTTTTGCAGTGAGGCTAAGTCTTTGGGCCTGACACTTCCTCGTCGCAGACAGATCGGTGGTCTCTCTTTGTCTTTATCCACCTTTTTCTGGACTTGCACCTTCTACTCTTTCAGTACTCTCCCACCCCTCAGCCCACATGAAACCCATATTTAGCCCACGTGCAACTGGGAAATAACCCATATAATGCCCATGCAGAACCCACATGAAACCAATATTCAGTCCATGTGGGTAGCCCAGTTGGGTCCTATGTAGGCCCCATGGACAAATTTACCTGGGGCCTACATGGCCAGCCCACTTGGGACCCACATATAGGACCCAGCTGGATCCCACCTTCCAATGCTGGCTGGGTATTGATGCCTCGCCCTGTCTGCGAGACCACAGGATGACAGTTTGTAACAGGGCTGACATTCAAACCCACGCTAGATGGCTCAGAGGTGAGTGTGTGTACCTTGAGGTCATCCGGTCAGCCCTGGTTCAAGATAGTGGGCCTAAAATACGTTTGGATTGTTGTCATCAAATACGTACCATAATAAGAGACGTGGCCATTGCTAGCAATCTTCATCTGAAAAAAAAAAAAATTGTGTTATTTGAAGTTTGAGGTAGTTTTAGTCCAAGTCACTGTCCGCAATGAACAACTCGTAGCTTGGAGAATACATCCTCAAATACAATAAGGCACAAGTATTGTAATCACTTTTGAGTAAGCCACAGGCCAGAAACTTTGACCACAGAGTGGTCTTCATCTGAGATGATGCACACATCAGTCGTTAAGACTCATCTCCAAAGATGAGATTAGAAGAGCGGACTATACTAGCAGGGTATGCTTACACATTGTAAGCAATGATGATATGTGCTTCCCCATTGTCTTGGGTTGCTGACCTGCCTTTGTTTTTTTTCCCCATTTATTTATTTTCATTGATTTATATTTTTATTTGTGGACACTTTCTGATGGTTCTGTGATTTTTTTTTCCTGCTGCATCAGCTTCAATGTCCGTCGCAACATAAAATTAGCATGCCTCTCCATTGTCTCGGATCACTCACCTGCTTTTCTTTTTTTTTTTTCAATTATTCATTTTCATTTATTTATATTTTAAATTATAGATGTTTTCTGCTGGTTGTGATTTTTTTTTCCCCCAATGTATCAGCTTCGATGTCCATCGGCACACAAGATTTCAGCTTTCTATATCACCCGGAAGGCACCGATCTTTAATATCAGTCAGTGAGTCAGTGAGTTTGTTTTGTTTCACCTGCATTTGTTTTTTTTTTTTTGTCTGCATCAGTTGCTCACTTACATTTGTTTTCTTTTCTTCATTTATTTATATTTATATTTGCAGACACTTTCCGATGGTTCTGTGATTTTTTTTCCTGGTGTATCAGCTTTGATGTCCGTCGGCACACACAATTACCGTGTTTCGCCATTGTCTCGGGTCACTCAACTGCATTTTCTTCCATTTATTTATATTTTAAATTGCAGTTGTCTGCCGATTCTGTGATTTTTCACAGTGTATCAGCTTCGATGTCCATCGGCACACAAAATTTCAACTTTCTATAACACCCGGAAGGTACCGATCTGTAATAGTTGGTCAATGAGTCGGTGATTATAAAGAGATTTATATATTAGATATGTATACGAGCAGGGTGTGCTTACAAATTGTGTAAGCATATGAACTGTGATTCCCCATTGTCTCAGATCACTCACCTGCATTTGATTTTTCATTTATTTATATTTTTATTCAATCTGCTTTTTCAGGTCTTGGATGTTTGCTGGTTGTGTTGCAAAACCTTGCACTTAAGAAAACTCCACAAGAAGATATCGCACGCGGTGAGGTCTGGCGAATGAGGGGGCCAGCGCATATTGGACGCGACCCATCATCCGGTTTGGGAAAAGTCTTATTGAGCCACTCGAGGACCTGGAGACCACAGTGGGCACATGTGATTTCTTCTTGGAGCACTTTCTTACTGGAGTGAGTGGGGTGGAATCCAAACCAATGGGGAGAGATCAAGCGGTTTGAAAAGAGGAGAATTGACCCTGCTTGTAATTGAAGTAAACTTACTAGTTTGTGAAAGTTAAGATTTCATATATCTTCTCTTCAATGGAAATCAAGTTATTGCTGATAATGCCTCTCTATTACCTTACTTACGTGGATGAAAAAGTACAGGAAACGTCCTAAATTCGTACCTGTATTTATCAGGTATCTCCCGCTAAAAGGAAAGTTCGTCGAGCGAAAGTTCGCTACAACAAATAGTTTCGTTTCGGGAGATTCGTTGCTCAACGAAGGTCTTCATTCGCTACAACGAGGAGCCGTCCCCACACCACAAGAATGTGTGGTGATTGCGGAAAATTCAATTTTTCCCGCCGATTAACTTTTCAAAACGCTTGCGAGTTAATTTTTCAGAATGCTTGGGAATACATAATTAAATTTTCAGAACCTTGGGAATAACTAACCTTTCAGAACACTTGTGAATGATGAACTTTTCAGAACGCTTGGGAATATGTAATTATTTTTTCACAATGCTTGCGAAAAATTAACTTTTCAGAACTTCACTTGCGAATAATAGCTTTTCAGAACATCTGTGAATAATTAACCTTTCATAATGCTTGTGAATATAAATTTAACTTTTCAGAAACTTGCAAATAATTAACTTTTCAGAATTAAAAACTGCATGAAGGATCATGGGGTTTCTCCAACCGCAGCCTTCTTATCAGAAAATTTGGGCTTAAGGTTGTTTTGGTGAATGTTACAACTAAATTGGTTCGCGGGCGCCAACAGTGACCACTATTTTCATTGTGTCTGTGCGTCTGTCTGTCTGTGACTCTCTCCAGAGCATAGCTCCGTGACGTTTGATGCGATCTTGATGAAACTTGGACACAAGCTAGATATCATGGTCTGGTTGTGTCTTTTTGTACGAGGGGCGTCCCACGCCCACTTGAACTTTTTATTTATTTTTCTCAATTTTTTCCTCGCAATTTCATAGAAGCTGTGCGTAATGTCCATAAGTACAACATATAAAAAAATCCGATTTAATTTAGTCAATTTTGACGGAAGAGATAGGTTTTTACGGTAGGGCTTCCTCAAAAGCTTCCACTAACTCAATTGTACCTTTTGTGGCATTGTTCAATAATGCCCGCGAACCATAGTCACCTCCCGGCTTGTTTTCTTTATTATTATAATACTGTCTTTATTATGACATAAAAATATTATGTCACTTGTATCGATACAACTACACATCTTCAGTACAAGTTAGAACATGTATTGAACAAATTAACACATTTTAATATGCACATAGGAGGTTCTGAACAGACAAACACATTCGAGATCTCTCAAATAAAAATGGAGAATCTTAGTCTTTATATAGTCTTCAGTAAGACAGTTTTTTATCATCTCTGGCACTGGCACCAGTTTGTCTGGTCTTGACATTTTCCAGGTGAAGCTTATCTTCAGTCTTTTGGACAGTTTCTGTTTGAATGGTTGGAACACATATTCAAATCCAGACATATTAATCCTCTTCTAATACAAAAAAAAAAACGCACAGAATGCTAGAATGACGTCAAATGCCAAGTCTAATGGTCATTAAAACAAGTTTCCATCCTATGTAGGTTAAAAAAAAAAAGTCAGTCTACTTCTTCAAAACTGGGAAGATATATTATCTTGAAGCGACTAGAGCTTAGCGAATACACCTCGACACAGTCTTAAATTCACATTGCAACTTATGTCTTTTATGAAAAATTCCTTCAGATAGCTTTAAAATGATTGCCAATTCTTCTTATATTCAACTTGCTGGCAAAGTTCAACCTGTTTACACTTTTAATATACAGGTGATCTTTCCATACAAAGGAGAAATATAATTACGTGAATTTCAAATGGATACATACTTTAAAAAAGAATCATCATATTTGAGTGCATTTAATTTCAGGTTTAATATCAAGTTTTAATTATCATCAATTTATTTATTTTATCACCCCTAAACCTGTAATGATAAAAATGTATCTACATTTGCAACTAAAACCATCGTTATAGCAAGCATATGGCTTTGCTGGTAGACCGAAAAATTAGGGTTAGGAAACGAAGTGCAATTTTCTCAAAATAAAAAATGGAAAACGATCTTCTGCAAATGAAGGTTCGCAATACGAAGGGTTATAAAGATATGTAACCCCCTTGGGAAGCGGGGGATACCTGTACTGAACTTGGTTATTTACCAGGCATGTTATAAACTTGTCTGGCTCTGTAATTTATTTCAAAAATAAGTGGCTGCAGAGAAAAACATGAAAGTTCTGTGTGGAACAAACAAACAGACATACAAATAAACAAACAAACAGGCCCAAACGCAATACCCTCTCTGAATCCTTTGGCGAGCGTAACTGGTACCTAACTCTTAAGCTGTTGTAAATACCACATAAACTTAAATTTGGGTAAACTAATGTGCTGAATTCACCACTTTTAAGAGCATCTCTCCTAACAATTTAGGTAGTAGCTTGTAGACAGCAACTGCTCAGGGTGGTACTACCATTCTGACTTGGGAGCATTAAGGTGGTGCCCAGAACCATCTTACACTCTCCGTATCAGGGTTGCTGGTTTTACTTTCTGTCTCACTCAAACTAAAGCTACCGGGCAGGCTTTAATATCTCTTTCTTGCAAACATCACACACTTTTCTTACTCACTTTACATTCTCTCTTTTATTTCTCTTTATTTAAGGCCTGGCCTCGATGAGGACTATCTAGTCCATGACTGGAGTCTTCAACATAAAAACACACATATTGGCTTGCTCACATGTCTGTGTGGAGGAAGTAAAACTCACAAACGTTTCATTACAACGAAGGGTCAGTGAAATGTTTCTCTTACAAGATATAAATCCATAGAATTCAGTGCTTCATGAAGAACATTCCCATGTTTTGACCAACACTTTGATCATCATCCTCATTATGGCCATATTCTAACAACTGGATAGTTTGCCATTACCCTCCCAACAGTCAGTCTGGGCAGGTATTTGGCATTTGTCCACGGTGCTGACAATAACTCGCATCCTCGTCATTGAAAGACAACATGGGATCTTGAAATTTCACAAAAAAAAAATGCAAGCTGATGGTTTTCCAGCTTACGTTGCATCAGAGTGATGGCAAACTCATCAATACAAAACAGCCTGTGAAACAGCAATCTGATAGTTTTTATGATTGGATCGAGAATCAAACGCAGACCATAGAGCTTGGAATCAAGTGTGCTATCTGTGTGCCATCCAATCACACCACACTCTAGGACAGCGTTTCTCGACCTTTTTAACCTTGTGGAACCCTTGAAATAGTTTTCATGTCTCAGGGAACCCCTGCATAACAATTATTATATACCATTATTAATATCCCGGCAGATTCACACTGCCTTTCCTTTGCTCGCTCGCCTGGAAGCCCACTGGCTCCTCCCTTCAGTTTCACTTCTCCTTTTCGGCCCTCGCTCGCCTCAAAGCCGACTGCTGACTCACACACAGCCAGCCCTATTCAGCCAATTGCGCCACACCGGCGCTCAGTTTCACCACCGTCTTCCCGGCGCTCCTGCAGTCTTTTCCTTCACTCGCTCGCCTCAAAACCGACTGGATCCTCCCTTCAGTTTCACTTCCCTCTCTAGGCCACTCCCCCTCAGTGCTGGGTGGGGACTATTGTCTGGAGAGAGGAAGGAAGAAGAAGAACCTCTCGGTCCACCACCAATGTACCAACGATGAACAGCCTCTTACACCTCCCGACACATGTAGCGTCCATTTACCGAACAACCTGGCTAAACATGCATTTAAAGGGGGATCTGGGCTAATCCTATATTTAAGAACACACTAAGGTCCATTTCCGCAACAATATATATATATATATATATATATATATATATATATATATATATATATATATATATATATATATATGATCAAGAGGTAGAGACATCAAAAGAGCTTCTCTATACCTGTGCTTCTGTGATGGACTCCCTGCTCCTCATGTTTATCATCATCAATTGACCCAAATCTCAAAGGAAAGAAGAAGTATACTTTTTGTCTTTGCAATTTGTAACTCGTGAGAGTGTCGTTCAAACATTACCTGGAATATTGTTTAATTAAGTCATTAAGCTTCCATGTACGAGTACATTTGTAATGAGAACAGCACCCGGCAGAGAGCATACCTCCGCCAGGCTGAAGTCTCCTGACAAATCGCACACTCTCACGATGTCTCTCCAAAAGGACAGTCTGGAAACCACCACTCAATCAACTTTCTCAACAATCCTCTTCAAGAAGTTCTTTCATTCAAACTTTTGGGTCTCACTATCTGCCATGATCGTTCCTGGGAAAGCCACATTTACAAGCTCGCCTCCAAGCCAGTTGCAGTCTGGGAATCTTCCATCGTGAAAAGTCCTTGACACACCTGAACTCCTGATCACGTACAAAGCTTTCATCCACAACCTGATGGAGTGCTGCTCTCCCCTCTGGGCTGGTGCTCCCTCCTCTCAGCTTTCTCAGCTTCACGCTGTGGAAACCAAGGCATTTAGGATCATTGGTATCTCCCGCGATGAGGCCGAGTCATTGGGTCTCTCTCTCACTGCAGGCAGGCCAGTGGTCTTCGTCTTCTACAGTCTCCTCTCTGGCCTCCAACCACCCACCCTTCTCTCTCACTGTCCCCTCCTCGCACACCACTGTCTCTCTCGCTGTCTCTCTCACACACAGTGAATAGCAACATTTGGTGAGGTGTTGCTCTGCCCCTCCCAACCTCTCTCGCTCTCCCTTCCCCTGTATCACCCTACACCTGCCTCCTCTCTCTTTCCCTCCCTCTTTCTCCCCCCCCCCCATTATTGTCCCCATCAGCGAAGCAACATGTTGCATGTGCTCGTATATACCAAACGTCATGCCATGGCATAATTGCAGACAAAATTGATGATTTGAGATGAAGGAAATGGTCGACTGTTATTGGGGGAACACAAAGGCAAAAGGACAGGCTGAACTGTGTGAGCCAGAGTGTAATGTGATCGATGATGTGTGACGTATTTTCTTACCACACTAAAAACAGGGGCCACACCGGCCAAAGTGACCTGGGACGAATCCGCACTCAGTACTCGCGCAAGCTGTGTTGGCAGATTCTTGGCACCTTTGGGCAAAATGAGGACAAATACGAGTTAGGAAAACATCCTTAAAAACACCTGATGAGGAGTCAAGTGTAGTAAGTGATCGATGGGAACCGGTAAAAGGACGTGGAGTCAAAGGAGTAACCTTGGAAACGTGTGTGGAACAGTTCAAACAGTTCAAACAGACACATTTCCCAAATGTAAACAATCAGCCTCATTTAGGTTGTAACACACATAATACCGATCAGGGGATGTTGAAAGGTTTGGAGAAAACCGAGCTGGGCTCGGGAAGGCCCTCGCAGGCTCCAGGTGAGGAGCCTGCACGCCAGGTAAACCACGGCTCGGGAAGGCCCTCGAGGGCTCCAGGTGAGGAGCCTGCACCCCAGGTAAACCACGGGTCGGAGCATGTCAAAACGAGCCAAGGGGGGGTCAGCATCTGCACTTCGGCAGCAGCTCCTTCACAACCGAGCCGATCGGATTGACTGGAATTGCTCGTTGGGACTTCCAGCTGGCATGACAACCGGGCACGTGTCTGTCTTACACGTTCGCTGACGTCATTGCGACGTTCGCTCACGTCATTGCAACGTTCGCCGACGTTATTGCGACGTTCGCTGCCGCTTACTCTGTGTGAGCTACTACGACTAATAATAATTAATTAATTAACAAATAAACCAGACAAAAATAATAGTAATAATAATAATGTACTTGATCTCTTCACCACCACGAAATAAACAATTAAATCGGCACTACTCCATCACGTGAGCGCAAAGCCACCCATTCGAGAACCCTCTCACTGAGTGCACCGTTTACTTTTTAACATCTCGAATGTGGATCGGTCACAATCCAAAATAAAATCTCCACAGCTTCTTCAGATCGTACATCGAACAGGCGTAACTTTCGTTTCTCTTTTGTTTGTTTGAATAATCCCGCGAATTTACATATCGCAAGAACAAAGTGAAGGAGAGGTTGATCGCTATTTAAGGTGTACTCGCCCATTTCTCTCCGCTCGGATGGCTTTTACCTTTTTCATTATTATGCCGTTTTTTTAATGTAAAATATCTCGCAGTGAAAATTCATCCTTTGAGATGTAAATATTTGAGCACAGGAGAGTAGAGGTTACTATTCTGCTCAGAGTGTGGTGTTTCGCTGGAGACGATGGTTTGCACTTTCTCTCGGGAGTCATGGCGGCGTCTGATTCGCGGAATTTGATTAACGTCTAGTGTGAAGAGGTAAAGGATTTAGTGTGAAGAGGTAAACGATTTTCTCAAAGCGAAGGAGAGTTTTAAAAACACTTGTGATTTCAATGTAAGAAAAATGTTCCACAAGGGCTGATGTGTCAGCTCGAAGAGAGCGAAACGGACGGAACACCATGTCCATGGCCTTGAAGGGTCTAGTGTGTTCGTGTGTGTGTGTGTGTGTGTGTGTGTGTGTGTGTGTGTGTGTGTGTGTGTGTGTGTGTGTGTGTATGTGTGTGTGTGTGTATGTGTATGTGTGTGTGTGTGTGTGTGTGTGTGTGTGTGTGTGTGTGTGTGTGTGTGTGTGTGTGTGTGTGTGTTCGATTCTCACAGCTTCACCTTTTAAGCAGTGAAAGGTTCATGGAGAACCGATCGAAGGAGTTTTGTAAAATGGAGAAAGCTTTCTCTCCTCTCTGTGTTGGATGCGACGTTCTTTGTAACATCCTTATTTAACCACGTGGTAATCACAAGTCTGAAGACGACGATGGTTCACGAGCGGTATTTGACGATGTAGATTGTTTCAGAAGTCAAGGACGAGACAATGTGATAATGTTTGACCAAGTTATAAAAATGATCAACATGATGTGGTACGAGTGACAGGTTATTAGCTGTAAAATGTCGAAAACCCGGTTTGGTTCAACAACTTTCAAAATTTGACCTTTGCATAACCTTTAAAGATCACAAAACAATGTTGTGGACATTAAAATAAGGAAACGATACATGCTATAGCTTATTGGAGTTAGTTCGACGAAAACCCGGTTTGATTCCCACAACTTTGAAAATTTGACCTTTGTGAACTTTAAAGGTCAAAGGTCAAGGATTATGACCTTTGATGCAAAACTTCCTCTGGAACATTCCAGGAACAATATAACGTCATATTGGCTATATGGCATTTCACACTCCTCAGATTATCCATACTTTGATGAAATCAGCGTAAAAACAAACTTGAAGGGGGCGCCACGGGCAAGGTGTTCGAGATAGAGCAAAATGGTTTCAAGACTTTAGGTGGGGAATGACCTCAAGATTATGCACAAAAAATTGTCATCCTAGCTCTCAAAGTTTGGGCGGTCGAATGATTTTTATGTCAAAATTCGCAATTTTCTAAGTTCGTGACCTTGTGACCTTGACCTTGGGACGAAAATGAAAAATCGAGCTCCGTGGGGCTTTGCAGGTGCCATTGGGCTAACCAAATACCGAAACCCCTGTCAGATTTGACAAACCCCTGAGGAGAAGATGTAAATTGAAATTGGTTCCCCCCTAAAAACACAGGTTTTTTGGGCATGGCTCCGCCCATAATGGGCACACCACGCCCATTCTCAGGAAAACACAACAACATCATAATATAAACCTCCCACCCAAATTTTATCAGGATCGGATCAAAACCCACGGAGCTATGCTCGGGCCAGACAGACAGACAAGCCGGTAGGCGGACATGGGGAGTTGACTACCCAATAGAACGTGGCGCGATGGGTCCGTTCGATGGGGAATGACCTGAGGATTAAGCACAAGAAAATTCATGATTCTAGCTTCAAGGGTTAATGCTGCAGATTGTTTTTTCGTTAAAATACCCCCACATTTAGAGGTTTTTCGGCCGTTGCTAGGCAATGGAGGGGTCCATAGCAACGGTTCTTTCTCACACATAACTAGGACATACCATGAACCTTCCATACCAGTTTCATGTATATCTGACTCATCATCTGAGATATAACGAATTTCGTTATTTTATTGTTTTCGACCAGGGTTCATTCAAAGTCTATCTTCTCTGACAGTTTTCATAGGATCCGGCTGGAAATTTTTGACAAATATGGCTGAATATACTGCCCACAGTCGCTCATGTCCCGATTTTTGATTTTCGAAAAAATAAATTTTTTATGATTTTTCAAAAATTTCAAAGTCCCGTTGTGAGGCAACCAAAGGGGCGTTAGCAACCAGTACCTACACGGCACAACGAGGTCATAAACTGGTCCTCCCACCCAAATTTCATCAAAATCGAACAACTGCAAAGGGGTCAAAAACCCCCGACAAACACACACGGACAGACCGACACCACAACCACCAAATAAGGGTAGATCAAATGGATAAAAAAAAATTTAATCAAAAAATGTTTTTTTTCGACTCGATCGACTACCCAACAGACCGACAGACAGACAGACATAACGAATATAGTGGTCACTTACTGACTCGTGAACCAATAGAATATTTACCACACGCAGTCTTGAGAAGGACTCGGTGCGAGCAAATTCTTCTGGCAGCAAATTTGTAATTACATCGATCCACACTTCTCAGGTAAATGTGTACAAATTATACTTTGAAAAATCTGCTGCAAAGTTCATTCATGAGCCTTTAGAAAGTCGCTTTTATTCTCGTTCTCCAATGTTTTCATAACTAGCGAGGCTGATAATGATGACGGACTGGATAGCGAAAATCGGGGATCGTTAAAACGCCAAATTGTACTTATTCGTGTTTTTTTTCACCAGCCGAGCACGATCATGGCTGAAGAAGTGATTACAATGATTCAAATTTCTGACGTGAGGAAGTGACGTCGTCTCTGGGCATTCGGCTTTGTTTACTTCACCGTGTAAGTTCTGAGGGGGTGTGTGTCGTCCAAGTAATATGTGCTTTATCAAACGGTCATGAAACATGAACATGTAGAAAAGTTTCAATTTCCTCCGTTGAACAGTTTTCAATGGAGGCACAATTTGAGCTAGAACGCAGTCATGTGGTGAAGTTTCAAAGTACCGTCATCGCCTCCATACCGTCAACGCCTCCATACCATCATCGCCTCCACACCGTCAACGCCTCCGCACCGTCATCGCCTCCGCACCGTCATCGCCTCCGTACCGTCATCGCCTCCGCACCGTCATCGCCTCCGCACCGTCATCGCCTCCGCACCGTCATCGCCTCCGCACCGTCATCGCCTCCGCACCGTCATCGCCTCCGTACCGTCATCGCCTCCGTACCGTCATCGCCTCCGTACCGTCATCGCCTCCGTACCGTCATTGCCTCCGTACCGTCATCACCTCCGCACCGTCATCGCCTCCGCACCGTCATCGCCTCCGTACCGTCATTGCCTCTGCACCGTCATCGCCTCCGTACCGTCATCGCCTCCACACCGTCAACGCCTCCGTACCATCATCGCCTCCACACCGTCAACGCCTCCGTACCGTCATCGCCTCCACACCGTCATCGCCTCCGTACCGTCATCTCCTCCGCACCGTCATCGCCTCCGTACCGTCATCTCCTCCGTACCATCATCGCCTCCACACCGTCATCGCCTCCGTACCGTCATCTCCTCCGCACCGTCATCGCCTCCGCACCGTCATCTCCTCCGCACCGTCATCGCCTCCGCACCGTCATCGCCTCCGCACCGTCATCGCCTCCGTACCGTCATTGCCTCTGCACCGTCATCGCCTCCGTACCGTCATTGCCTCCGTACCGTCATCTCCTCCGCACCATCATCGCCTCCGTACCATCATCGCCTTCATACCATTATCACCTCCGCACCATCATTGCCTCCGTACGGCGAGATGGGTTTCAGAAAGAGGAAGGAACGGGTGGATTCAGCCTTCAGGTGAGGGAAGTTTCCCATGGGAATTATGGGAATTGAAAGGCGAAAAGGACAGGATCGTGAGGCCTGACGAGTTGGTGAGGGACCGGCGAAGGATGGGTAGCTTGAGCTAAAGAAGGGTTGAAAGATGGATTGATAGACGGAGGACGGAGGGATTAAAGAGGGATTGAAAGACGGATTTGTTGGACTAAAAGACAAAAGTTGGAGAGTCGAGACTCAGGGTACTAGGGACATTACTCAGGGAATGAAACACGCTAAACTTAACGGCATTCCCTCCCCCTCCCCCCCCCCCCAATCACTCTAAACAACGGGCGGGAACTGGAAGTCTATTTTACATGCAGATTGAAGACGTATCTTATTCTGGGAACGGGAACGAGTTTATAGTTCATACCGGTCTCACCATAACAGATCACTGACTCGGCACAGGGTTTCTAAAGCACACCTGATTCATATAAAATCATAACCAATTGACAATTACTTTAAAACCAGCCACAAGGGCAAAGGAAAACG